>NC_045806.1:103194574-103471829 GCF_009873245.2 Balaenoptera musculus | reverse complement strand
ATTCTTTCATGTAAAAGCGGTGTTTTATGAAAAAAGTTGCTTTTAAATTGCACAAGTGTTTGTCTTTGAGACAGTTATTATAATTCAGGATGCAGTGGAAATGCTTTATGCATACATGTCATTTTGTCATACAAAATATTAAAAACCCATGTATTCAAAGGTCAATATTTGTAACAATAATTTTCACATCTCCAATAAGGACATCCTTAAGTGCAACTGACATTAAAAAAAAGAAAGCTGCATATGGTGGTGATGAACACAGTGACTACTAGCACCATTTGGCGTCACTTCCTGATTTCCTAGGGTTGCTGTTAACAAGTTACTATGAATATGGTGATTTAAAACAATACATATTTATTCTCTTGCTGTTCTGGAGGTCAGAAGTCTGAAATCAGTTTCACTGGGCTGAAATGAAGGTATTGACAGGGCTACACTCCCTCCAAACTCTAGAGGAGAATCCGTTTTCTTGCTTTTTCACATTGCCTTCTTCTTCTGTTCAAATCTCCTTCTGTCTCTATTGTGACCATCCTAAAGAGACAGGAAGGACCCTCCCACCCCTAAACTGATTTGGATATCAAGACCGATGATGCCGTGCACACACCAAGAGGGTAATGAAAAGCTTTATTACTTACACAGTTGAGGCTTTTCTGGGGAGAGCAGGGCAAGCCTCTCAAGCAGGTCTAAAAATGACTTGAGAGAGCAAGGAAAGAAGACTAGCTTGAGTTTTTTTTTTCTTTTTTAAACAAACAAATAAATAAATTTTTTTTGTTATGGTTAGGGATGGGGCCAGGGTGAGAGTTCCTGTGCACAGTTAGGGGCTTATGTGGTTTGACTCTCCCATCAGTGCCAAAGGAGGGAGCACTCAGGTTTTCTTATCAGCTGGTCACATGTGAGGCAGAATGGGGAAGAAAAAGAGGTCAAGCTTAAAGGCTGTCAGCAGTCAAACATCAGAAAATGGAGTCAGACTCCTCAGTATAGCCTCCCTGTCATAATGACAATTGTAATTACATTTAGGGCCCATGCAGATAATCCAGGATTATCTCTCTATCTCAAGATCTTTAACTTAATCACATCAGCAAAGTCCTTTTTGTCATATAGGGTGACAGTCACAGGTTGCAAGGGATTAGGAACTGGCTATCTTTGGGGACCATTATTCAGCCTACCACAACCCACCATTGATTTTGCATCGTTAATGCAAATAGCAACATAGTGAAAAAGACAACTTCTTAGTATTATGAGAACGGTTGTCATGGACCCCTTAAAAGGATCTCAGAGACACGCATTGGTCCATGGGCCACGCTTTGAGAACTGGAGCTCTTGGGTATGTAGGTAGACATGGAATGACTGAGTCTTTAGGGATGCACATCTTCAATTTTACTTGGTGTTGTCAAATTGTTTTCCCTAAAGGTTGTAGATATTCACAGTCCCACCACCGAGGTATCAGTGCTCCTGTTTCCCCACGTCCTCACCAACACCTGATGTTACCAGATTTAAAATTCTTTGCCAATATGACAGATGTGACACAAATCTTATTCTTGTTTTACTTTGTATTTCTCTGATTTTATGTGAGGTTGCACATTTTTTTTATATTATCTATTGGCCAGTTTGGTTTCCTCTTTCTCCATCTATTTTTCTATTGTGCTGTCTTTTTCTGAGAGTTTTAGTGAACTCTTTATATATTCTAGATACTAATATATTAATACAATAAATACTATTTTATATATATATATATATACATATATATATATATATATATATTTTTTTTTTTTTCTGCCCACACTGTGCACCATGTGGGATCTTAGTTCCCTGACCAGGGATCAAACCCGTGCCCCCTGCAGTGGAAGCACAGAGCCTTAACCACTGGACCGCCAGGGGAGTCCCAATATAAATATATTTTATAATATAAATGTTTTCCTAGTCTGTGGCTCATATTGTAACCTTTTAATGGTGGCTTTTTTCATATGAAAGTTTTCAATTTAAATATAAGCAAACATCAATTTTTCCCTCCATGGTTTGTGCCTTTAGTGTTGAATTTAATAAATCCTTTCTTATGTCTCCTAGAGTCTCTTATATTTGTTTCTAAAAAGTTTTACAACATCCCCTTTAGGTCTTTAAAACATTGGAATTTATTTTGTGTGAGTGATGTCAGGTGTAGCTTTCTTTTTTTAAAAAAAATTTATTTATTTATTTATTTGGCTACATCGGGTCTTAGTTGCAGCACACGGGATCTTCATTGAGGCATGTGGGATCTTTCACTGCGATGTGCGGACTCTTCATTGCGGCACGTGGGCTTCTTTCTAGTTGTGGCGTGCGGATTTTCTCTCTCTGGTTGTGGCGCAAGGGCTCCAGAGCGCGTGGGCTCTGTAGTTTGCGGCACATGGGCTCCCTAGTTGAGGTGCACGAGCCCAGTAGTTGTGGCACGTGGGCTTAGTTGCCCCGCGGCATGTGGGATCTTAGTTCCCCCACCAGGGATTGAACCTGCATCCCCTGCATTGGAGGGTGGTTTCTTTACCACTGGACCACCAGGGAAGTCCCAGGTGTAGTTTTCTAACAGTCTCATTTTCAACCTGGAAAGCACAACTTTTTGAATAATCTGGTTTTTTTTACCACTGAATTATAATCCCATCTCTTTCATATTTCAAGTTCCTATATATACATAGACTGTTTATTGACTTTCTAATCTGTTCCAGTTGTCTGTTGGTATATTGCTATACCAATACCACATTTAAAATATACTATTCCTGGAGGAGCTTCAAGATGGCAGAAGAGTAAGACGCGGAGATCACCTTCCTCCCCACAAATACATCAGAAATACATCTACATGTGGAACAACCCCTACAGAACATCTACTGAATGCTGGCAGAAGACCTCAGACTTCCCAAAAGGCAAGAAACTCCCCACGTACCTGGGTAGGGCAAAAGAAAAAACAGAGACAAAGAATAGGGATGGGACCTACACCAGTGGGAGGGAGCTGTGAAGGAGGAAAGGTTTCCACACACTAGGAAGCTCCTTCACGGGCGGAGACTGCGGGTGGCGGAGGGGGAAGCTTCAGAGCCGTGGAGGAGAGCACAGCAACAGGGGTGCGGAGGGCAGAGCGGAGAGATTCCCGCAGAGAGGCTCGGCGCCGAGCAGCACTCACCAGCCCGAGAGGCTTGTCTGCTCACCCGCCGGGGCGGGCGGGGCTGGGAGCTGAGGCTCGGGCTTCGGAGGTCGGATCCCAGGGAGAGGACTGGGGTTGGCGGCGTGAACACAGCCTGAAGGGGCTAGTGCGCCACAGCTAGCCGGGAGGGAATACGGGAAAAAGTCTGGAGCTGCCGAAGAGGCAAGAGACTTTTTCTTGCCTCTTTGTTTCCTGGTGCACGAGGAGAGGGGATTCAGAGCACCGCTTAAAGGAGCTCCAGAGATGGGCGCGAGCCGCGGCTATCAGCGCGGACCCCAGAGACGGGCATGAGATGCTAAGGCTGCTGCTGCCGCCACCAAGAAGCCTGTGTGCAAGCACAGGTCACACTCCACACCGCCCCTCCCGGGAGCCAGTGCAGCCCGCCACTGCCAGGGTCCCGTGATCCGGGGACAACTTCCCCGGGAGAACACACAGCGCGCCTCACCTCAGGCTGCTGCAACGTCACGCCGGCCTCTGCTGCCGCAGCCTCGCCCCACATCCGTAACCCTCCCTCCCCCCGCCTGAGTGAGCCAGAGCCCCCGAAGCAGCTGCTCCTTTAACCCCGTCCTGTCTGAGCGAAGAACAGACGCCCTCAGGTGACCTACACGCAGGGGCGGGGCCAAATCCAAAGCTGAACCCCGGGAGCTGTGCGAACAAAGAAGAGAAAGGGAAATCTCTCCCAGCAGCCTCAGAAGCAGCGGATTAAATCTCCACAATCAACTTGAGGTACCCTGCATCTGTAGAATACCTGATAGACAATGAATCATCCCAAATTGAGGAGGTGGACTTTGGGAACAACGATATATATATATATTTTCTCTTTTTCTCTTTTTGTGAGTGTGTATGTGTTTGCTTCTGTGTGTGATTTTGTCTGTATAGCTTTGCTTTTACCATTTGTCCTAGGGTTCTGTCTGTCCGTTTTTTTATTATGTAAAAAAATTTTTTTCTTAATAATTATTTTTATTTTAATAACTTTATTTTATTTTACTTTACTTTATTTTATTTTATTTTATTTTACCTTCTTCTTTCTTTCTTTTTTTTCTCCCTTTTATTCTGAGCCGTGTGGAGGACAGGCTCTTGGTGCTCCAGCCAGGCGTCAGGGCTGTGCCACTGAGGTGGGAGAGCCAAGTTCAGGACACTGGTCCACAAGAGACCTCCCGGCTCCACATAATATCAAATGGCAAAAATCTCCCAGAGATCTGCATCTCAATGCCAAGACCCAGCTCCACTCAACGACCAGCAAGCTACAGTGCTGGACACCCCATGCCAAACAACTAGCAAGACAGGAACACAACTCCATCTATTAGCAGAGAGGCTACCTAAAATCATAATAAGGCCACAGACACCCCAAAACACACCACCAGACGTGGACCTGCCCACCAGAAAGACAAGATTCAGCCTCATCCACCAGAGCACAGGCATTAGTCCCCTCTACCAGGAAGCCTACACAACCCACTGAACCAACCTTAGCCACTGGGGACAGACACCAAAAACAATGGGAACTACGAACCTGCAGCCTGCAAAAAGGAGACCCCCAAACACAGTAAGTTAAGCAAAATGAGAAGACAGAGAAACACACAGCAGATGAAGGAGCAAGGCAAAAACCAACCAGACCTAACAAATGAAGAGGAAATAGGCAGTCTACCTGAAAAAGAATTCAGAATAATGATAGTAAAGATGATCCAAAATCTTGGAAATAGAATGGAGACAATACAAGAAACGTTTAACAAGGACTTAGAAGAACTAAAGAGCAAACAAACAGTGATGAACAACACAATAAATGAAATTAAACATTCTCTAGAAGGGATCAATAGCATAATAACTGAGGCAGAAGAATGGATAAGTGACCTGGAAGATAAAATAGTGGAAATAACTACTGCAGAGCAGAACAAAGAAAAAAGAATGAAAAGAATTGAGGACAGTCTCGGAGACCTCTGGGACAACATTAAACGCAAGAACACTCGAATTATAGGGGTCCCAAGAAGAAGAAGAGAAAAAGAAAGGGACTGAGAAAATATTTGAAGAGATTATAGTTGAAAACTTCCCAAATATGGGAAAGGAAATAGTTAATCAAGTCCAGGAAGTGCAGGGAGTCCCATACAAGATAAATCCAAGGAGAAACACGCCAAGACACATATTAATCAAACTATCAAAAATTAAATACAAAGAATAAATATTAAAAGCAGCAAGGGAAAAAGAACAAATAACACATAAGGGAATCCGCATAAGGTTAACAGCTGATCTTTCAGCAGAAACTCTCCAAACCAGAAGGGAGTGGCAGGATATATTTAAAGTGATGAAGGAGAAAAACCTACAACCAAGATTACTCTACCCAGCCAGGATCTCATTCAGATTTGACGGAGAAATGAAAAGTTTTACAGACAAGCAAAAGCTAAGAGAATTCAGCACCACCAAACCAGCTTTACAACAAATGCTAAAGGAACTTCTCTAGGCAGGAAACACAAGAGAAGGAAAAGACCTACAATAATAAACCCAAAACAATTAAGAAAATGGTAATAGGAACATACATATCGATAATTACCTTAAATGTAAATGGATTAAATGTTCCAACCAAAAGACATAGACTAGCTGAATGGATACAAAAACAAGACCTGTACATATGCTGTCTACAAGAGACCCACTTCAGACATAGGGACACATACAGACTGAAAGTGAGGGGATGGAGAAAGATATTCCATGCAAAAGGAAATCAAAAGAAAGCTGGAGTAGCAATTCTCATATCAGACAAAATAGAGTTTAAAACAAAGACTATTACAAGAGACAAAGAAGGACACTACATAATGATCAAAGGTCAATCCAAGAAGAAAATAAAACAATTGTAAATATTTATGAACCCAACATAGGAGCACCTCAATACATAAGGCAAATACTAACAGCCATAAAAGGGGAAATCGACAGTAACACAATCATAGTAGGGGACTGTAACACCCCACTTTCACCAATGGACAGATCATCCAAAATGAAAATAAATAAGGAAACACAAGCTTTAAATGATACATTAAACAAGATGGACTTAATTGATATTTATAGGATATTCCATCCCAAAACAACAGAATGCATATTCTTCTCAAGTGATCATGGAACATTCTCCAGGATAGATCATATCTTGGGTCACAAATCAAGCCTTGGTAAATTTAAGAAAATTGAAATCGTATCAAGTATCTTTTCTGACCACAACGCTATGAGACTAGATATCAATTACAGGAAAAAAACTGTAAGAAATACAAACACATGGAGGCTAAACAACACACGACTTAATAACCAAGAGATCACTGAAGAAATCAAAGAGGAAATCAAAAAATACCTAGAAACAAATGAAAACACAATGACCAAAAACCTATGGGATGCAGCAAAAGCAGTTCTAAGTAAGCAGTTTTAAGAGGGAAGTTTATAGCAATACAATCCTACCTTAAGAAACAAGAAACATCACAAATAAACAACCTAACTTTACACCTAAAGCAATTAGAGAAAGAAGAGCAAAAACACCCCAAAGTTAGCAGAAGGAAAGAAATCATAAAGATCAGAGCAGAAATAAATGAAAAAGAAATGAAGGAAACGATAGCAAAGATCAATAAAACGAAAAGCTGGTTCTTTGAGAAGATAAACAAAATTGATAAACCATTAGCCAGACTTATCAAGAAAAAAAGGGAGAAGACTCAAATCAATAGAATTAGAAATGAAAAAGGAGAAGTAACAACTGACACTGCAGAAATACAAAGGATCATGAGAGATCACTACAAGAAACTATATGCCAATAAAATGGACAACCTGGAAGAAATGGACAAATTCTTAGAAATGCACAACCTTCCAAGACTGAACCAGGAAGAACTAGAAAATATGAACAGAACAATCACAAGCACTGAAATTGAAACTGTGATTAAAAATCTTCCAACAAACAAAAGCCCAGCACCAGATGGCTTCACAGGCGAATTCTATCAAACATTTAGAGAAGAGTTAACACCTATCCTTTTCAAACTCTTCCAAAATACAGCAGAGAGAGGAACACTCCCCAACTCATTCTACGAGGCCACCATCACCCTGATACCAAAACCAGACAAACATGTCACAAAGAAAGAAAACTACAGGCCAATATCACTGATGAACATAGATGCAAAAATCCTCAACAAAATACTAGCAAGCAGAATCCAACAGCACATTAAAAGTATCATACACTATGATCAAGTGGGGTTCATCCCAGGAATGCAAGAATTCTTCAATATATGCAAATCAATCAATGTGATACACCATATTAACAAACTGAAGGAGGAAAATCCATATAATCATCACAAGAGATGCAGAGAAAGCTTTCGACAAAATTCAACACCCATTTCTGATAAAAGCCCTCCAGAAAGTAGGCATAGAGGGAACTTTCCTCAGCATAATAAAGACTATGTATGACAAACCCACAGCCAACATCATCCTCAATGGTGAAAAGCTGAAACCATTTCCACTAAGATCAGGAACAAGACAAGGTTGCCCATTCTCACCACTATTATTCAACACAGTTTTGGAAGTTTTAGCCACAGCAATCAGAGAAGAAAAAGAAATAAAAGGAATCCAAATCGGAAAAGAAGAAGTAAAGCTGTCACTGTTTGCAGATGACATGATACTATACATAGAGAATCCTAAAGATGCTACCAGAAAACTACTAGAGCTAATCAATGAATCTGGTAAAGTAGCAGGATACAAAATTAATGCACGGAAATCTCTTGCATTCCTATACAGTAATGAGGAAAAATCTGAAAGTGAAATTAAGAAAACACTCCCATTTACCATTGCAACAAAAAGAATAAAATATCTAGGAATAAACCTACCTAAGGAGATAAAAGAACTGTATGCAGAAAATTATAAGACACTGATGAAAGAAATTAAAGGTGATACAAATAGATGGAGAGATATACCATGATCTTGGATTGGAAAAATCAACATTGTGAAAATGACTCTACTACCCAAAGCAATCTACAGATTCAATACAATCCCTGTCAAACTACCACTGGCATTTTTCACAGAACTAGAACAAAAAAATTTCACAATTTGTGTGGAAACAAAAAAGACCCCGAATAACCAAAGCAATCTTGAGAAAGAAAAACGGAGCTGGAGGAATCAGGCTCTGTGACTTCAGACTATACTACAAAGCTACTGTAATCAAGACAGTATGGTACTGGTACAAAAACAGAAATATAGGTCAATGGAACAGGATAGAAAGCCCAGAGATAAACCCACGCACATATGGTCATCTTATCTTTGATAAAGGAGGCAAGAATATACAGTGGAGAAAAGACAGCTTCTTCAATAAGTGGTGCTGGGAAAACTGGACAGCTACATGTAAAAGAATGAAATTAGAACACTCCCTAACAGCATACACAAAAATAAACTCAAAATGGATTAAAGACCTAAATGTAAGGCCAGACACTATCAAACTCTTAGAGGAAAACATAGGCAGAACCCTCTATGACATAAATCACAGGAAGATCCTTTTTGACCCACCTCCTAGAGAAATGGAAATAAAAACAAACAAACAAAAAACAACAAATGGGACCTAATGAAACTTCAAAGCTTTTGCACAGCAAAGGAAACCATAAACAAGACGAAAAGACAGCCCTCAGAATGGGAGAAAATATTTGCAAATGAAGCAACAGACAAAGGATAAATCTCCAAAACATACAAGCAACTCATGCAGCTCAATATCAAAAAAACAAAAAACCCAATCCAAAAATGGGCAGAAGACCTAAATAGACATTTCTCCAAAGAAGATATACAGATTGCCAACAGACACATGAAAGAATGCTCAACATCATTAATCATTAGAGAAATGCAAATCAAAACTACAATGAGATATCATCTCACACCGGTCAGAATGGCCATCATCAAAAAATCTACAGACAATAAATGCTGGAGAGAGTGTGGAGAGAAGGGAACTCTCTTGCACTGTTGGTGGGAATGTAAACTGATACAGTCACTATGGAGAACAGTACGGAGGTTCCTTAAAAAACTAAAAATAGAACTACCATATGACCCAGCAATACCACTACTGGGCATATACCCTGAGAAAACCATAATTGAAAAAGAGTCATGTACCAAAATGTTCATTGCAGCTCTATTTACAATAGCCAGGACATGGAAGCAACCTAAGTGTCCATCGACAGATGAATGGATAAAGAAGATGTCGCACATATATACAATGGAATATTACTCAGCCATAAAAAGGAACAAAACTGAGTTATTTGTAGTGAGGTGGATGGACCTAGAGACTGTCATACAGAGTGAAGTAAGTCAGAAAGAGAAAAACAAATACCGTATTCTCACACATATATATGTAATCAAAGGGAAAAAAATGGTCAGAAGAACCTAGGGGCAAAACGGGAATAAAGATGCAGACCTCCTAGAGAATGGACTTGAGGATACGGGGAGGGGGAAGGGTAAGCTGGGACAAGGTGAGAGAGTGGCATGGACATATATACACTACGAAACGTAAAATAGATAGCTAGTGGGAAGCAACCGCATAGTACAGGGAGATCAGCTCGGTGCTTTGTGACCACCTAGAGGGGTGGGATGGGGAGGGTGGGAGGGAGGGAGATGCAAGAGGGAAGAGATATGGGGACATATGTATATGTATAACTGATTCACTTTGTTATGAAGCAGAAACTAACACACCATTGTAAAGCAATTATACTCCAATAAAGATGTTAAAAAAAATTCACATAGGCCTTAAAAAAATAAAATAAAAAATAAAATAAAATATACTATTCCTTTTAAGTCTTAAAACCTTATAGGGCAAGGTTCCTTGTTCTTGTTCAAGATCATTTTGTCTATTCTTGACCCTTTATTCTTAATCGCAGTGGAATTTTGATTGGAATTTCAATGAATTAACAAGTCAGTTTGTGGAGAATTGACATCTATGTATAACTTCTGTCTATGAACATGACATATTCATTTATGTAGGTCTTCCTTTACATCTTATACGTTATCTTCATAAAGATCTTATGTAACTTTTACTATATTTACTCCTAGATACCATGGAGTTTTGAAAATTATGGTGAATGACTTTAAAAATTTGGTAAGTTAATTTTGCATTTTCTGAAAAATTTTGCATTTTTAAAGTGGTTGCTACTAATAAATAAGAACATATATCGTATCCAACAATCTTGTAAACGCTCTTAGTTTTGGTAGTGTTTTAAGCTTTTTGTGGATTTTCTAATAGGTTATTTTGTTTAAAAACAAAGATGATATTGTCTCTTCCTTTTTAATTCTAACAGAATTGTCTTATTGCCATCTAATTGCTTTGTCTGTGACCTCCAACACAATGATAGATAATAATGGTGTTAGGTTTTCCTTGGCAAGGTTATCCTTTTTATTTTATTTTTTTTAACATCTTTATTGGAGTATAATTGCTTTACAATGGTGTGTTAGTTTCTGCTTTATAACAAAGTGAATCAGTTATACATATACATATGTTCCCATATCTCTTCCCTCATGCATCTCCCTCCCTCCCACCCTCCCCATCCCACCCCTCTAGGTGGTCACAAAGCACCGAGCTGATCTCCCTGTGCTATGTGGCTGCTTCCCACTAGCTATCTATTTTACATTTGGTAGTGTATATATGTCCATGACACTCTCTCACCCTGTCACATCTCACCCCTCCCCCTCCCCATATCCTCAAGTCCATTCTCTAGTAGGTGTGTGTCTTTATTCCTGTCTTGCCACTAGGTTCTTCATGACCTTTTTTTTTTCCCCTTAGATTCCATATATATGTGTTAGCATACTGTATTTGTTTTTCTCTTTCTGACTTACTTCACTCTGTATGACAGACTCTAACTCCATCCACCTCACTACAAATAACTCAATTTCGTTTCTTTTTATGGCTGAGTAATATTCCATTGTATATATGTGCCACATCTTCTTTATCCATTCATCTGATGATGGACACTTAGGTTGCTTCCGGCAAGGTTATCCTTGGCAAGGTTATCCTTACCTTCATTCTAACTTTAATGGGAATGCTTCTAAGATTTCACAAGTGTCTTTCGTATATATCAGTGGTCCCCAGCCTTTTTGGCATCAGGGATCGGTTTCATGGAAGACAATATTTCCACAGATGGGGGGGATGCATGGATGGGCAATGGTGCAGGCGGTAATGTGAGAGATGGAGAGCAATGGGGAGCGGCAGATGAAGCTTCACTCGCTCGCCCGCCGCTCACATCCTGCTGTGCGGCCCGGTTCCTAATAGGCCATGGACTGGTACTGGTCCATGGCCCAGGGGTTGGGGACCCTTGATAGAGATGTTTGGGAGAGACCCATTTTCATGTTTAAGTTCCCTTTTATTCCTGTTCCAAGCAGTACCCCATACTCTTAAGTCTGTTCAGTTTGAGTTGCTATCAAAATATTTTCATCGTATATTGTATTTTTTAGGGCCTTTGAAGGTCACTGGCTGGCACAGTTATAATAATAGACAAGACTTTAAAGTGTGAATTATCATCAGTATAGCTAGTGGTTGAAAGAGAGTTTTTTGAGTTATATGATCTGGATTTGAATCCAGCTCTGCCATTTGCTAGCTGGGCAGGTCATTTAACCTTTTTAAGCCTCAGATTCCTCATCTGCATAAGGGTTATGATAATAGCACATACATTAGGTTTATTCATTGAACAAATATTTATTGCATCAGTCATGTTTTAAGCACTGGGGACATACCAGTGAATAAACAGTAAAAATTCATGCCCTTATGAAGCTTATAAGGATTGAAGGAAATAATGATGTATTCCCAGTATTTGGCACAGTGCCTGGCACATAATAAATCCTCAATAATTGTTACTTATTGCTGTTATCATGGTTGTTATTACTCTCCTGGAGGATCTTGTAGCATAAAGGACCTGGGTTTGTTCATTGAGTCAATAAATATTTATTTTGCACCTACATCATGCTAGGTATTTTGCTAAGAATTAGGACTAAATAATTTTGGGGAACTGTCTCCTCATGGCCCAAGGTCCATCAAATCAAAACATTAAAGTGCTGCTTCAGAAGAAAACTGAGGATCTTTCCTTTCCATTTTTAAGCATTTTTGGCCTCATCTGGCACTTGAAGCAGATTTTCTTTTAATAAAAAAAGTATTATTGAAATTCTCAAATATTTTCAAATATAGAGGAAATAATGTAATGAACATGCAGTGCCTACTGTTCAGCTTCAAAAATTATTAGAGATAGTCACTCTTGTTTCATATATATCTCCACCTACTCTCTCCCATTATTTTGAAGCAACTCCCAGACATCACATCATTTCATCTGTAACTATTTCAATGTGTAGAAGCAGTTGTTTTAATCAGCCCCGCACAGCCTTGCTATGACGTTCATTATTCCCAGCCTATGTTCCCATATAGCAGGGACAGTCTTCTAAATCAGGAACGCTGAGATGGGCTTAGGAAAATCAACTACTAATAGGTTCTTTTTCCAGGAGGTGGTTCCGTAGCTAAGATAGAAGAAGTAAAGCTCAGAGCTTTTGATGACCTCCAGGAAAACAGAATTCCAGGAAGCATGAACAAATATGAAGCATTTTAATTTCCAAGACAAGGTGTTTAAAAAGGTCTTGCCAGTGAAATAGACATAGAATTTTTTTTTCAAAAAGAAACTTAATTTGGAGGAAGAAATTGTGTTTTGTCTTTCAGTGCACTGTGATGTCTTTATGGTATCTCAACTTCATTTATATGGCTTAAAACAAGCAATAGTAGTTTACCATCTCACTTCTGCCTCCCCTCCCGAGCTTCAGTCTCCCTGAAAATTCAGAGTAAGTAGCTAATTCAATTACCACAGGGGTCATCAAACTTTTTATGTAAAGGGCCAGATAGTAAATATTTTAAGCTTTATGGGCGAAGGACAGCCCCTCATGACAAAAAATTATCTGACCAAATTGTCGGTAATGCCAAAGTTGAGAAACCCGGGTCTAGGGCAGGGCCCAGGCATTGATCTACATGAAAATCTCCCCAAATGAGTCCCCAGGTGATGGCTTACTATCTCTTCTCTCTCTGTGGTATGAGGGCTCAGTGATAACTTGGATAATTCATATCAACAGACAATTGTGAATTTTTAAGAAAATATGATTCTAGCTCTTCACTGACAACTTTTTTTTCTTGAGTTGCTAAAAAGATGTTAAAGAGATGGGTTTGAGATCCTCCTCCTTTGTTTTATGTTGTCCACTCTGTAGTACTGAGGAAACTAAAGGCTTAGATAAGCCTTTCCTTGGTAACAGGGAGGTTTGCTAGAAACAGAGCTTATGTGTTTATTTGAAGAGCTCCTGCTACGAAACACTTAGGAATCTGATTGGCTTAGGGAAGACTGGAAGTTTTCTAGAAGGGTCCACCTAATTTGTGCTTTCACCAATTAGGGGGCTGCACATGTGTGAAGGCCAGAGAGGTATGAATCTGGAGAAGGAAAATGTAGAAAATGTAACTTCTTCCAGTTCAAGCTAATGAGACAAGATGGGGCCCAGGGAATATTAGTGGAGGTTGATTAGGGCATGCAGAAGGCACTCAAGAGAGATACGGAAAGGATTTATAATGCAAGGATTCAAAACAATGTAACACAAGGGGAGAAAGAAAACATGTGAGTCAGTGTTTCTCACAGTGTGGTCCTTGGAACTTTTACAAAAGAACTGTCTGGGTTATTTGTGAAAATACAGATATTTTAGGCCCTACCTTTTGAATCAAGACCAGCTTGGGGCCCTGGAATCTGCATGTTTAACAGGCTCTCTGAGTGTTTCTGACATATACCAAATTTTGAGAAGCACTGGTGTAAGCAGAACTTTGGCTCTAAATAGAGGATGATCAAGATGACAATGTAATCTGAAATAAAGATGTCCCTTGCCTTAGGAAAGAACGTCTTCCTGAGAAGTTGTGTGTTAATAGAGGTTTTCTAAATTTACACTTATTGTAATTACACCAGTGAGACTCATTATTACTCAAAAGAAGCCAAAGGTTTAGACATTCATAGAGTGAATGTTCATATTCAACTGATTGTTTCAAATGTTTGGAGGAATCTGATGTGTCATACTTAGTTAGTTAATCAATATTAACTAACTCTCTAAAACAAAGCACAGGCATTTAAAAATATTCACTTTTATACCTACTTCTGTGATCCTTTAGCACTTTTGCCTTTCACAAGAATGTTTTGTGTCAATTTTAAGCTTAGAAAGTAGAGCGAATTAGGTTTAATTAATTTTGACAACCACTATAACATGCTTGTTATGATTATATAAATGAGATTTTTGCGGTTTCCATATCTTTTGCATCTCGTGTTCAAACAAAGATCTCACATTGGAGCAGAAATATGCTGATTAGATGAGTGACATTAAGTACAAAATTGTATTGTGCTGGGTGCATTTGAATTCTACACAAAGAACAGACTCGGAGTCTGATTATCCCAGTCTCTGATTGCTTTGTCATTCAGTTTTGATAAATGGTTTAATCATTTAATGAATTGATAATTTGCTATTGAGTCGACAAAATAGAAAATTGCAAACCTTACTTATGAAAATCTGAAGACTAGTTGGATTCTCATCTGTTACGTTATTTAATGGTATATATATAATTGTTCTAATTTTTTCTACTGTCCTTAATCACTTCCACTTGATTTGATAAGGCCCTCGCAGGATCTCTGTAAGATTTTCATTTTGACAGGATGATGATAATACATGGCACGCTGAGAAGTACAGGAACTCCAATAGAGGAGAGTAATGGCTTTGTAGTGTGGAAATGTAGAGTCCCTATTTAAAAATCAAATCGGTGGATAAATGAAATGCATTCCCAGCTTGCTTCCAAATTATCTGTTCAATGAGGCCCATGTCAATCCACAATGTTTTCAGTGTACAGGAATCCAGAAGAGTATAGAATCTCAGGATTAAAGATTGTTAGTGCTGGAAGAAATTTAGGATTTCTCAAACTGCAGTGTAAAGGGGGACTCCTTCCCCCTGTTGCCTGTGGAAGTGTGGGCTCAGTGTTTCCTAATATTCTGATTTTTCAGCAGATGCCAAAATATGGCCTTCCCTGTTCATCCTCCTGCTGAATGGCCAGCGGTACCTGGGACCCCCTTGTCTCAGTCACAGCTGATTGGATCAGGGACAGATGCCTGCCTTTGAGGGATGCTGCCCATCCACAGGCAGGCAGGTGACTTTTGTGGCCCAGGCTTCAGATGAACAGGGACAGGTTATTGCCTCAGGAAGTTTGATTCATGACACAAAGGAAACTTACCAGTTGGTAGTAGAGCAGAAAGAAGTAGACACAGAGACTGGAGCCAAATCATGTTCATTGCAGAGCACTTGACACAAGGTCATATACTTCTGGAACTGAGGTCCTCAGAGTGGCTTAGAATCTAGACCCATTCACCACCCGGGTCCCCATGCTAAGTAAGATGTTTTATTTTAACAGTGATCCGAGCCCAAGGGAAATGGACATACTGTATTCAGAAATGTGTATGTGCAGGGTTGGGTTAATTGAGGACAATTGTATTTACCTTCCAGAGTGTTGTAAGAATTAAATGAGAACATGTGAAATGGTCTAGATTGGTACCTGACACATAGTAGACACTTTGTGTTACCTTCCTGGCTCCCTTCCTCTCTGCTCCTCCACTGTTCATGTATTTACACCTAGTGTTGGCTTCAACCAAAAGTTGAAGGATACCAGAATCTGTGACTCAGGTCAATGATGGATAAAGAGTTTTCCCCTGTATATTAGCCAGCTGCTGCCTGAAAGGCCCCTGTCATTAACCCATATTTTTCCAGACTCAGGTCTTGCAAGGAATTGGTCCTGGACCCTGACCTGGACCCTGAAAAGATGCTGGACCCTGACTCTGGTTGCCTGTATCTGTCAGGATTCAGTATAGGAAACAAAAAACCACGCTAGGTATTTTCAGTAGAAAGGGATTTAATAAGGAAATTAGATATTTTTATTTTATAAATTTATTTAGTTTTTTGGCCACGCCGCACACAGCTTGCAGGATCTTAGTCCCCTGATCAGGGATCTAACCTGTGCCCCCTGAAGTGGAAGCATGGAGCCCTAACCACTGTACCACCAGGGAATTCCCTAGATATTTTTTAAAAAGCCTTGGAAGGGTTGGAAGAGTGGGATCTAGGCTGGGCCTATAGGAATGGCTCCCAGAATCTTATAGAACCCATCCACCAGTTAGTTGGCTACTACCTCTGAGACCATCACTGGAATGCTTGAGTTCAAGAATGGCCCAGGGAACAGAAGGTGGAGTCAGGAAATACCACTGTCACTGATGTACTGCCTCTTGACACCCAGGAAGCTGGAGACTAGATGCTGGTACAGTGTTGCAGAACATTCTCGTGTCTGCATGACCTTCATTGCCAGGGTAAAGGAGCCCACAGGGGCAGGGAAGGTGGTCTTGGCTTCATTTCTGCCTTTTAGATCTCACGTAAATGCACATATTTGGTGGAAGGTATTTCAAACCCAGAACTCAAGCTGTAAAAGAGTCTGTGAAATATGGTTTTCAGTTTTCTAGTCTTTGCAGCACAGAAGATGCATTAGAAGGAAGTGGGAATAAAGGATGAGAGAGCCAACAGCCAGTATCAACAACACTGTCTACCATATTAGTCAGTGAGACGCTCAGGCTCTCCCTGTACTGGGCCTGCCACCTGGTCCCATCTAAATTCTAAACCACAGTCAAAACTAACGATGTTGCTAATTCTGATAAAACACTTTTGTTGTTTGGTGTCTGTCCTTTACCTGTCCCCAGTTCTCACCTTGATAGTTGAAGGTGGCAAAAAAAAGTTAAGGAGAAATTATTTCTCCCAGTTAACAATTGTGGCACAACTATTTAATAAAGTTATATAGCCTGACCTCGCACTTCAAGAAAATAAATTCCAGATGGATTAAATAGTTAAATGTAATTAATAAAACAAGAAACCCAGAGGAAAAAACAAAATATATATTTTAGGAGAAGGGAAGGCCTTTTTAAACATAGCACCAAAGACGGAAAACATAAAGGAAAAGATAAATAGATTTGAATGTATAAAAGTCAAAATTCTATATGCCAAAGAAGCAGAAAGACAATGACATGCTGAGAAAAATTTGTATGGTATGACAAAGGGTTAACACTAAAGAGTGTTTATAAATCAATAAAGAAGATAAAAATTCCAATGGGAAAAAAGGACAGAAGACCAGGACAGGCACTTTACGAAGGAACAAATACAAACAGCCAATGAAAAAGTAAAAGTTCAAATTCATTTATAATAAAAAATGAAAAGTAAACAAAAATGCTTTGCCATTAAAAAATTTTTCCATTTTTTGCCTATCATTTGATGCTGTCAAAGAAGAAAAGTAATGATAATACCCAGTGTTGACCTGGGCATGAGGAAATAAGCACTTTCAAAAAGAGCTGATGGGAGAAAAAGTTGGTATAATCTTTCTGGAGGGTAATTTTGCAATATGTTTCCAAAGTATTAAATGTGAATGCTCTTTAACTGAGTTGTTCCAATAGTAGGAATTAATGCTAAGGAAATAATCAGGTAGGTTATTTGTAAGGAAACTCCTACAATATTATTTTATAATGTTAAAAATTTAGAAACCATCTGAATGTTTTAACAATATGGAATTGGTTAACTAATTATGGTACATCCGTAAGTGAATCACAGTACATCCATATGTTGGATTCCTATTCGGCCATTATAAATAATGGTATAGAAGAATGGCAGGGAAAAATGTCCACAATATATCAGTAAGTGCGGAAAGCAGGCAACGAGTGTGTATTGAATGATAACAATGTATGTTTCATAGAAAGACAGGAAGAAAATAAGTTAAAATGTTAATGAGGATTATTTCTGGGTGGTGAGGTTGTGGATGATTGTAACATTTTGTGTTTTTCAAATTTTTATTCCCTTTTTTTTGCATTAGGGAAGCATTATCTACGAGAAAAATTAAAAATCGGTATTGCAATGTAAACTCTTGGTTTGGTTTGTTCTTTTGTCTGTGAAGGCAACTGAATGAGGATAAATAGCTTGTGTGAGGTAGTGGTCTTGGGCCAGGTCCAGCCTATTAGCCCTATGCTAAATTTCCATAAGCAATAGCAGGAGCTGATCAGCTTGTGCTGGTTTAAGTGGATAAATTGCTGGGAAACTTGCCTCACTCCATCCTGCAGCACAAAGACAAGTGCTTTCTCTGACACTTGTTTTTCAACCTCCAATGGCCACTGAATGTCACTGTGGTTCCAAGGAAATGCAGTGCAGATACGACTTCTTTGGTCCCGGTAATGACCGTGGAGACTGGGGCAGGAAAAATAAATAGGCAAATCAGCCCTAGAATTCTCTAGAGGCCTGCACAATGCCTACAGCCTCCTATTGCTACTAACAATACATTTGGGCTGATGAATGAGCAATGAGAACAACGTGTTTGAGTCAACACTTTCTTAGTCAAGTCTAAGACTTTCTAAGTCCCATGTATTGATAGTAAGAAGCAGAAGCCTCAGGTTGTGATCCCGGTTCTGCCAAGCCCTGGTCAGATTCCTTCAGTGGACAGATGGGGAAACTGAGCTCAGCAGTGGAGGATAGCCTCAGCAGGCGGAAGGGTGTCACCCAATAGGCAGACTAAGCGCCTACTTGGGGCCCCAGCATAGCACTAGTGTGTGGTACAGGATCTAGCACATAGCAGGTGCTCAGAAAAGTTGAAATGACATCCCTGACTACCACCCCTTCAGTCTGGATTAGGTGCCCCTCCTTAATCGTGCCATAGTACTTGTGCTTACTTCTGTCCTAACAATTATGATTTTGGGTTACAGTGATCCACTGACATGTTGGTTGGATGCTGGAGGCTAGGGACCATGTCTTTTGATACAGTCCTCAGCACTTACTGCATAAGAAAAAGAGATTTTATAATTCCTCCCTGCTCTCTCCCATCCCCCACCCACCCAAGGGGGTGGATCATGGTAACTAAAAAAATCCTCCTTCCCCCCCCCCCAAAATGGGCTAAGTTACAAGTTTGGAGAAGCTGCAGTTGGGTTAGGGGCAGGAGTGAGAGGTCCAGGAGTACCAAAGGTTAATGAAGCAAAGCAGCTCTAAGAGGATGAAGGAAAAAATATTCCATTGGCAGGATGGTTGGAGAGAGAGGCTGAGACAAAGAGACATGTCAAGAGGGGGTTGATGAAGTTGTGTGTGATGTACATGTTTCCTCTATCTTCCCTATGAAACCTTCACCATACATTTCAGTGCTTTGTCAGTAGCTTTTCTTTCAGGGGTATGTGAAGAAGTGTCAAGATTGGTGGGCAAACTAGATGCTTCCCGTGGGGAATTGCTAATCTATGGATTATGGTAGACCAGCACACATGCCTCTCAGTTCCATGTTCTTTCTAGGAAAGCTGATCTGTCTTATTTACATAGGCCTGTCATACTTGGCTGTCTTGATATCTGAGAGCCTCAGAGACCAAATGCAACTCTGTGTAAAGTCACCCCCAAGTATACACAGAGTGAGTGGCTACCTCTATGGTACTGACCCCCTTCTCTTTAGCCCATTACTTTACTCATTAGTCATTCCTTTTTCAGCAAGGGAAAAGGGGAAAATAGGGAAAGATTTACCCTGAACCGTGAGTCCCATTGTCCCCTTCCTTGGACACTCACTTGTCTGTTCCCCAGATCATCCTGTTTCCTATCTGAACCATCCCCACTCTGTCCGGTCTGCCACTCCCTTGGTGACCTGCTCTCTGTTAAGTCTCCAGGCTGCAACTCTTGTAGATGTCCTCAAACCCCCTCTTTCTTTTTCAGCCTTCATCCAATCCATCAGCAAATCCTTTGACTCTACTTTGAAATGCATCCACAATCTGACCTCCTCTCATCACCTCTACTGCTACCACTCTGATCCAAGCCATCATCTTCTCTCACGATATTGAGAGGGATATATTGCCTTCTAAATGTTCTTCCTGCTCCTATCCTTGTCTTCTACAGTCTATTTTCAACATAGCAGCCAGATGTCCTTTTCGAAAACTTAAATCATATCATGTCTCTGATTGAGTGCCCCAACAACTCTCCCTTTCTGTCAAAGAAAAACCCAAAGTCCTTTCGGGGATCTTTAAGCCCCTCAGTGAGCTCACTAACTTCATCTCCTATTTCTCTCACCGATTTTTTTTTTTTTTGTGGCTGCGTTGGGTCTTCGTTGCTGCACACAGGCTTTCTCTAGTTGCAGCGAGTGGGGGCTACTCCTCGTTGCGGTGCGTGGGCTTCTCATTGTGGTGGCTTCTCTTGTTGTGGAACACGGGCTCTAGGGCACACGGGCTTCAGTAGTTGTAGCACTCAGGCTCAGTAGTTGTGGCTCAAGGGCTCTAGCGCACAGGCTCAGTAGTTGCGGCGCACGGGCTTAGTTGCTCCGCGGCATGTGGGATCTTCCCTGACCAGGGTTCGGACCCGTGTGCCCTGCATTGGCAGGTGGATTCTTTGTTTTATTTATTTATTTATTTTTTTGGTGTTTTGTGGCAGGCAGGTTCTTAACCACTGCGCCACCAAGGAAGTCCCCGATTATTTCTTTTTTAATTAAAAAAAATTTTTTTATTGGAGTATAGTTGATGTACAATGTTGTGTTAATTTCAGGTGTACAGCAAAGTGAATCAGTTATACATATACATATATCTATTCTTTTTCAAATTCTTTTCCCATATAGATTGTTACAGAATCTCTCACCTATTATTAGTCATTGCACTCTAGCCACATAAGTGACTTCTTTGCTGTTTCTCAAACACATCGGGCATGCTCCCACCTCAGGGCCTTTGCTGACTGTTCCTGCTGCCTGCAATAATCTTCCCCTACATATCTGCAGAGATCACTCACCACCTAAGGCCTCTGCTTAAACACTGACCACAACAGCTTTCGTGCAAGTCCTTTCTTTGGGAATGTGATCTCAGGAAGCAGGAGTGAGGGACACGGCAAAGTGCGACAAGGGAGGATATCTGAGAAGACTCATGAAATGTGTCTCGGCACCATTTTCTGGGGGTTAGGAAAGGAAAGGCATTTCTCCATCGCTCCCTATCCCTCATGCAGGACTGGCTACGTAATTTACAGGACTCAGTGCACAATGAAAATGCAAGGCCCCTTGTTCTGGTTAGGCCAGAGGAAGAGCTCGACAGTGTTAGTAGTTGTCTCTTTGTTCCTCCATAGCTCTTCTTTTTTTTTTTTGTAACATCTTTATTGGAGTATAATTGCTTTACAATGGTGTATTAGTTTCTGCTTTATAACAAAGTGAATCAGTTATACATATACATACATCCCCATATCTCTTCCCTCTTGCATCTCCCTCCCTCCCACCCTCCCTATCCCACACCTCTAGGTAGTCACAAAGCACAGAGCTGATCTCCCTGTGCCATGCGGTTGCTTCCCACTAGCTATCTATTTTACATTTGGTAGTGAATATATGTCCATGCCACTCTCTCACTTTGTCACAGCTTACCCTTCCCCCTCCCCATATCCTCAAGTCCATTCTCTAGTAATTCTGTGTCTTTATTCCCGTCTTGCCACTAGGTTCTTCATGACCTTTTTTTTTTCCCTTAGATTCCATATATATGTGTTAGCATACTGTAATTGCTTTTCTCTTTCTGACTTACTTCACTCTGTATGACAGACTCTAACTCCATCCACCTCATTACAAATACCTCCATTTCGTTTCTTTTATGGCTGAGTAATATTCCATTGTATATATGTGCCACCTCTTCTTTATCCATTCATCCGATGATGGACACTTAGGTTGCTTCCATGTCCTGGCTATTGTAAATAGAGCTGCAATGAACATTCTAGTACATGTCTCTTTTTGAATTATGGTTTTCTCAGGGTATATGCCCAGTAGTGGGATTGCTGGGTCGTATGGTAGTTCTATTTGTAGTTTTTTAAGGAACCTCCATACTGTTCTCCATAGTGGCTGTATCAATTTACATTCCCACCAACAGTGCAAGAGTGTTTGTTCCCTTTTCTCCACACCCTCTCCAGCATTTATTGTTTCTAGATTTTTTGATGATGGCCATTCTGACCAGTGTGAGATGATATCTCATTGTAGTTTTGATTTGCATTTCTCTAATGATTAATGATGTTGAGCATTCTTTCATGTGTTTGTTGGCCATCTGTATATCTTCTTTGGAGAAATGTCTATTTAGGTCTTCTGCCCATTTTTGGATTGGGTTGTTTGTTTTTTTGTTATTGAGCTGCATGAGCTGCTTGTAAATCTTGGAGATTAATCCTTTGTCAGTTGCTTCATTTGCAAATATTTTCTCCCATTCTGAGGGTTGTCTTTTGGTCTTGTTTATGGTTTCCTTTGCTGTGCAAAAGCTTTGAAGTTTCATTAGGTCCCATTTGTTGTTTTTTGTTTTTATTTCCATTTCTCTAGGAGGTGGGTCAAAAAGGATCTTGCTGTGATTTATGTCATAGAGGGTTCTGCCTATGTTTTCCTCTAAGAGTTTGATAGTGTCTGGCCTTACATTTAGGTCTTTAATCCATTTTGAGTTTATTTTTGTGTATGCTGTTAGGGAGTGTTCTAATTTCATTCTTTTACATGTAGCTGTCCAGTTTTCCCAGCACCACTTATTGAAGAGGCTGTCTTTTCTCCACTATATATGCTTGCCTCCTTTATCAAAGATAAGGTGACCATATGTGCGTGGGTTTATCTCTGGGCTTTCTATCCTGTTCCATTGATCTATGTTTCTGTTTTTGTGCCAGTACCAAACTGTCTTGATTACTGTAGCTTTGTAGTATAGTCTGAAGTCAGGGAGCCTGATTCCTCCAGCTCCATTTTTCATTCTCAAGATTGCTTTGGCTATTCGGGGTCTTCATAGCTCTTCTTTTCCGTGTTCCAAAGGAGCTAGGGAAAGGTGCAAGCTCTCCCCAGCACAATCTGTACCCTTCATGGGGTCATGGCATCAATACATTGGGAGATGAATGATGCAGTTTTTCATCCTTATTCTTCCTCATGTCTGTGACTTTGCCTAGACTGCTATCTTCCTTCCTCTAGTTTGTGGCTTCAGTTGGGTGATGGGTGTTGATTTGGAAAATGACATGCTATCATAGAACTTGTGCTGGAGACAGCTCTTCTTCCAAGTGTTGTTTTGAGTATGCAAACAGCAAAATAGGGATGGCCTTGACTTTCCATCTGTGGCAGAGACTGCTGGTCGATTACCGAAACATGTTCTTCACTTCTTCCGAGGAACATGGTTCATGGCTACACCTTCTACAGTCCTTTGTGCAGTAGGTTTAGCCAGCTGACTAAGTTCTCCCCCACAGAATGCAAATGCAAGTGATGTCTGCCGCATCCAGGCCTTAAGAAAGTAAATATGCCTCTTCCGTACTACAACTCGTGACAATCTAACTTTAACCAAACAGATGACATCCATGATTTAAGGGATAAAGGGGCAACTTCCTAAAAGGCAACCAGATCCCTAAATGATCACTGGATCAGAGCTACCTTGCTTACCTGGACTATGTACTTATATTCCAAATATTATGAGAGAGATATATCACCTTTTTTAAAATCACTGTATTGTTAGTGCTGTTTGTTATAGCAGCTCATCATTTTGCCCTCAAATACTGTAAATGTGCTCTATATGGACTCATCCCAGAGCCCCAAGTTCAAGTTAGTATCTTTTTGCTGCAGTTAAATCTTGCACAGGTAAAGGCAAGCCTCATTACACCTGTCAACAGAGATTGAGTTGTTCCCATGGTGGGAATGTCTGCACAGATATTATGGCTATAATAGCCCTTGTCCTTCTGGAGTGGAAAATGACCTGGCCAAGATCAGGGGTGAGATTGAAGTTGGAGTCAAGGGTGCAGTCTGCCTATGGAAAGCCCAAATGGCCCACACTGAGACTGAATTCATCAAGACCTTGGCCTCATTAACAATAAGCACAAATCAGTTGAGTTAATGATCCCAGGAGAAAAAAAGCCTGAGAGTACGGTAAGTTGTTTTCTTGAAAAATAGTGAAACAAAACCTTTACAATTCTGATAAAAGATCCTAGACATGGAAGAGAAAAGTCACATTTTTCATTCTAACTTGATTCTACGGTTACTAAAGACTGTATTCTGTGAGAAATTTCACTTGAATGGCTTATTAGAGCTTCAGATTTTCTTGACCAAGGAAAAGTAGTGTTGTCAAAGAGTTGCCAAACCTCAGACACGTGATACAAGGTATTCTGCATCTTTATGGTACAGAACAGGTATCCTTTCTTTAGGTGGCTAGAAATGGAATCTTTTGTCTTCCTAGAAAGCCACAGAAGGCCTTTGTTGATTTCACGAAAGCAGAATTGTGGGTTTAAGAAACATCAGCTGTGTCACCTCCTTGAAGACACTGAGACATGTACACCCTTTAAACATGAAAGAAGTAGAGTATGAATTAGTTTAGCTGGAAGTTTAAAGGGTGATCTTAGAAATGTAATTCTTTAGCAAGTAAGATTTACTCCTCTTTATAATTGGGGGAATAGGAGGTGAAACCGCACAAAGAATTAAGCCCATGTAAGAATTAAATATTTATTTGCCTTCTAAAGGAGATTGAAGCAATAAATCATAAAAATTTCTTTGAAAAAATTCTTTGAAAATAACTTTTCATGTCTCTCAAGGGGAAAAAAAATCTACCACCTGTTAAGCACCAGGTGGTATTAAGTTGTTGATTGAAGTTTTTCAACTAGGCAGAAAGTATTTTGAATTAGTTGGGGAATGTTTGTGTATATTTTTCCTGACAGTGAATGCTATTCTCTCAGGTATGGAGTAACCAAGATTTGCATGCCATGAACTTTCTGTTACTTCACATCTTTGGAGCCTGGAGGAGCAGTGTTGTCTGTTCATAGTTAGATGATGTCTCAGTTTGCTTGGCTTCATAACCAAGCACCCCAAAACTTAGTGGCTTAAAGTCATAATCATGTTACTTGTTCACAGTTCTGTTGGTCAGTGATTTTGGCTGAGCAGTTATTTTGCTGGTTGTACCTGGGGTCACTTATGCAGTGAAGTAGGAGAGAAGGGTGAATCCAAATGCAGAATGGCTTCACCCTTGCCTCCTACTTCATTATCTCATGGAAGGGTCTTCCATTGGCAAGAGCTAACCAGAGCCTAGCTGGCAAGAGACTCCTGGAAATGTAGGTTTTCTGGCTTCCAGTAGTACAGGGAAGAAAATAGAAACTTAGGTTGGACTTAAGTATCCACAGACAATATCTGACATAAGTACCTATCTCAAAGGAAGTTGAAATGATTAATGAGATATGTACAAATTGCATATATTATGGTTCCTGGCACATAGAAAACACTAAAAAAGCGGTAGTGCTATGTGTATTTGTGGGTATAAATACATGTTCATAATAGTCACTTTAAATGTATTTACCTTGCCTCTGTTAAATAGTTCTTTACAAACTAGAATGTTTTTCTTTTTCCTTCCTATCCTCTCTTAGACTACATTAAGAGCTCCATATAGAATATTTTCTGATTTATTTCAAATTTTTAGCTGACAGAAGCAGATTTTTAAAATTTTTGTCTTATAACGTGTCCTAAAAATGTAAATATAGCATGTCAGCAGCTTTTAACATATTTCACTTTGCTCCCATGGCTATAACATGTGAGTTGCTGCTTGTCTACAACTTAGTTGTTGAAGTCTACTAAATATGAGTATCCCAATGACTAACTTTCATTTCATTACTATGTTTTTTTGTTGTTGTTGCTCAAATTTCTGAGCTTTAAAGTATCATGAAGTTTGCAATAACATAAATCTTGGGGATGACAGTAGCATTTAAATTTCTTCACGAAAGCAGCTTCAGATCGGAGATTTTCATTCCGCCAGTCTTGGCTAACTTCTCAGACTTCCTTGCAGCAGTCACAGATGGTCTCCCATTTCTCTGAACTCAGATGGTTTTTCCACTGAGGCCAGATTTTGAGGTCCATCCACAAAGGCAGTTTCTGGCTAGAAGAACCTTCTCTAAATTTGGTGTTCCCATGGGCTTGCTCAACAGCTGAATAATGCCACTGAGTGGTAGGAAATGAATTGGAAAAGTGAGAATGAAATGCAAAAATGGGGAAAAAATCCTGTACAAGAAACTGGGAAGCATTCCCACGCACCTTTGTCTAGACGGTTGTCAAGTTGTAACAACACAATCTGCATTAGATAACCCACCCCTCTGCTCTTGTGCTCTGTCAAATATACACTGGTTGGTCCACTACCCTTGGCCTTACCCTACACATAATCGTCTCACTTCATATTTGTCCTTGTACTTGAAGCATCATCAGGCAGATGCATTTAAAATAATTGAGTGGTTCCTATTGTCTTTATGATGAAACTTACACCTCTTGCCATGGTGGTCAAGGCCTTTCCTATTTGGCTCTTTGCTACCTTTCCATCCAGCCTAAACTACTGCTACTCTCCAGCTCGTGTTGGATATCACCACCCACACCCATCCACGGCGCACCACCAATAATCAACAACCACTGACCACACTCACCAGCCCTAACCACCCCCATTAAGCCCTGCTTACTAGGCCTGTCCATTAGCTCCACTCCACCACCAGCCATACCCCAGCAGCCCTGGTCACCACCACAGTCTCTGCCCACCTGATATGTCTGCCAGCAGCAGCCCTATTTACTCTGACTCCCTCTTTCACAACCTTTTGACTTAGTGCTGTTGATTCTCCTTAATATCTCATTAAATGTCTCATGCATCAGTCCCCTTCTCTCTAATTCTCCCACCTTGCTCTGGATCGGACCACCACTCTCTCTCGCCCGCAACACTGCACTGGCCTCCTGACTAGGCCCCCTGCCTCCAAGTTAGCCTCCCTCCAATCCAACCCATACACACTGTTAAAGTGATCTTTCTGACATCTGAATATGACCCTATCTTCCTTCTTAGGACAAACTGTGTTGACCATTAGAGCTGTCCACTAAATATATCTGGCTCTCCACGCTTCTAGGCACATAGGATCGCACTTCCCCACCCTCTTGAAGTTAAGTGTGGACATGACTTGCTTTAGTCAGTAAAATGTGAGCAGAAGTGATGCATGGCATCTTGGGGCAGAAACTTTAAGAGCCGGTGTACAATTTGCCCTATTCTCTGTCCCTCTGGTTCCAGGTGGTAGCTACTCTGTTGGTCTGAGTCCACAAGTGAAGGGCCCCCAGACTACCCACAATAGATATGTGGCTTCAGTAAGAAATAAACCTTGTTGTTTTTTTTTGTTTTTGTTTTTTAAATTAATTAATTAATTAATTAATTAATTTTTGGCTGTGTTGGGTCTTTCGTTTCTGTGCGAGGGCTTTCTCCAGTTGTGGCAAGCGGGGGCCACTCTTCATCGCGGTGCGCGGGCCTCTCACTATCGCGGCCTCTCCTGTTGCGGAGCACAGGCTCCAGACGCGCAGGCTCAGCAACTGTGGCCCACGGGCCCAGTCGCTCCGCGGCATGTGGGATCCTCCCAGACCAGGGCTCGAACCCGTGTCCCCTGCATTAGCAGACAGATTCTCAACCACTGCGCCACCAGGGAAGCCCCACCTTGTTGTTTTAAGTCACTGACTTTGGAGTTTTTACTGCAGCAGAACCTGGCACGCTCTGAGGTAAAGCTCAAACCCCTTAGCACGATACTGATAATCTTTTATAATCTGACCTCTACCTTCCAACCTCATTTTAAACTATTCCTCTCCCCACATCCTACGCTCCAGACAAACTGTTGTTCCTGGTATGCGCTCCCATGCTTTCTTGCTTCGATTATTTGCTCTTCCACCTCTGCTTTCAACTCAGCATGTCCAAAACCAACCTCTCCCTCCTTAGACTTCCATAAGCATAATATCTGGATCATTTTCCTATTTATATCAGAGTTTCTTATATATATATATCTTACGTACTCTGTTTGCCTGGAATCTCATGTCAGCGCTTGTGTCTAAATCAACTTGGTATACATCTATAATGTTTAGAACAATGCCCTTCATCTTGTTAGTGCTTAAATATTTGTCAAATGAGTGTACTCTGTTCCTGAAATACAGGATAATTATAATACTTGTCTTAATTTTTGTTGTAGGTTTGTTTTTTAAAGAATAGCTGTATTGAGGTATAATTGATAGACAAAAAACCTGCCCATGTTAAATATATACAATTGATGAGTTTGGACATATGCATATACCGGTGATACTATCATTACAATCAGGGTAATAAACATATCTGTCACTTCCAGCAGTTTCCTTTTGTGTGTGTGTGTGTGTGATAAGAACACCTAACATGAGATCTACCCTCTTAACAAAGTTTTAAGGGCACAGTACTGGGTTGTTACCTACAGGCACTGTGTTGTACAGCAGATCTCTAGAACTTGTTCATCTTGCATAACTGAAACTTTATACCCGTTGAACAATCACTCCCCTTTCCCCCCTCCCCCTAGCCCTTAGCAACCACCATTCTAATCTTTGCTTATAGGAGTTTGACTACTTTAGATACCTCATATAAGTGGAGTCATATAGCATCTGTCCTCCTGAGACTGGCTTATTTCACTTAGCATAATGTCGTCAAGGTTCATCCATGTTATCACAAATAGTAGGATTTCCTTCTTTTTTTAAGGCTGAATAATATTCCATTACACACACACACACACACACACACACACACACACACATTCTCTTTATCCATTCACCTATCGATGGACATTTAGGTTGTTTCCATATCTTGACTACTGTGAATAATAGTCGAGTTTGTTTTATGTGACTGGGTGGGTTAGGGAGCAGCTCTGATAAAGTGTAGGGTAACTCATTAGGGGGATGGGATGGAGAAGGAAATAGGGGAGGGAACAATGGAATTAATGCATTATTACCTGGCATCTGCTCAAAACCTAATACTGTGCTAGGCACTGTGAAGAATTTCTAGAAAGAAGACACTATTTTTGACCCCTATGAATTTACCCTCTGGTTTGGTGACAAAGCATTATATGCATGAAGGCATACAAAACCAGTGGAGATTACAGTACAGATTTAAGTTACTAAAATCCTGTTCCAGACAGTGAATTTTCAACTATTTCTGCAATGTGCTACTGTATCTCTAAGGCTATTGCAAAAATTTTCAAGCAACGTTAGTGACAGTTTACCTCAATTAAAAACTTGTCATGCATTTCAATTTAGGGAGAGGGAGCAATTCACAAAATCATGATTGTTGTAAAACCAATCCATGACCAGTGGCACGCTCTTATGAATTTGAAAACACTGGATGAGTTGAAACTTGTTTCTACTAGGTTTTCTGTGACCAGGTAGCATTTTTAATCTCCAAAGCTCTTTGAAGCCATTTGACATGATTTGAATATATTGTATGTGTGGTGTAGTGGTCAGTGGTGATAAATGTATAGCAGTTATCCTAGGGGTCTGCCGGACCATGATTGCCAATTGCTGTGGTGTAAACACTTCCACCATGGCCAATCTTAAACTACCAATTGAACATCACTGAATGTGGAGTTGGGAAGAGATGTGTACAATCAGCTTTCAAAAGCCCCTGCAAGCAGGCCCCCCAGCGCACCACTCTGGGGGGGTTGTGAGTGGCGAGGAGGGAGGCAGAATGAGGTATGAAGGTGGGCAGGGATATAAACAAGCAAAGGAATTATTCATTACACACACGGTGGTATTAGCTAGGAAATTGGGATCAGGTAAATAACACCAGGAAGTAATGACTGTTGACATTACATGTAGTAATCTGTTTTCCTGGAACAAACTGCAAATGTATTCTGTTTGGAATTTAGTATTTTAAATTTTATCCACAAAAATGACTTATGAGATTGGATTCATTAGTTTATTAGACTATCACAATCATTATTCCAAACTTATTTATATTGCAATCAGTAGAATGGGATGTCTCTTCCGAATAAGGAAATGAATGTGAATGCCAAGGATTTTCTCTTATTTAATTTTAATAATTGTAAATCATCACATGTGATATGTATTTTTCATATTTATGCCTGTAAGTAAATTCTACCAGAGAAAATAGAAGAGGAGAAAGCCACATTAAAACTTGCAAACTGTTTCTCTCAGATGGTTTTTGGGCTTTATGTTTCCACAATGAAATGATCAGCATTAAGTCATGGTCCCTAAATGAGGGTCAGGTATGGGCCAGGAGTAATGAGCAAGGGCAGGCCCATGGCATGGCACTCATTGCTTAAACCGTTTCAGAGGAGCTTCGTATTTCATCAGGATGTTTGTTAAGGCTAGAGCTTCCAATCAAGACCTTGGAAGATCCTGGAATGGCAATTCCTTTTGGAAGCAGTGTTCAAAAATGTTGGGTGGGATGTTGTTGGCTTCATTGCCTCTAGAAATTCGCCAATCAGCAGGCTTGAAATTTTACTAAGCCATTCATCCCTTTAGTTTGTAGTATGACCTCTGAGGGATGGCCCAATTAAAATACTCTTGTCACTTATAAGTGGTGTTTAGCAGGTTTCTTAGCATGTCTGTGCCTCAGTTTCCTCACTTGTAAAATGGAGAGAATAAGAGTACCTACATCACAGGCTTATGATGATTAGATGTGTAAATATGCCTCTCACGTCAAGGCATGATTGATTTATCATATTGTCAAATCTCTCTCCTAAAGGCACCATTTCAGAGGCAACACTCAGAAAGAATGAATTAAATCGGAAGCCTCCATATGGTGCTCTGTCCTCCGTAGGAAGAATAGAGGGTTCAGGGAACAAAGAGTAGAATCAGGAATGTCCCCACTAACCATCACTCTGACTGACCTACTGGAGGATTTTTTGTTTCCTGTCCCTGCAACTAAGCTTTACAGTGTTAGAGACCCTGGTCCCCAAAGGGGTTATACCCCCACCAGGGGTCATAACAAGGATCCCATTGACTTACAAGCTACGTACGACTGACACTTAGCCCCTTTGGGTTCTTTGTGTTCAATGACTAGTAGCCAAGAAAACTCACCATCCTAACAGGCATAATTGAGCCTAATCAGCAAGAGGATAGAGGGATAATGTTCCATGAGAATAGAGAGGAATATGTGTGGAACTTAGATGACCCACCCAGGTGCCCCCCACCCACTGTTCCCCAGTCCATTGTCACTGAATGAACACATGCAGCAACCCCAGTCTGAGGAGGGTATGACTTACCAGGGGTTCTGATCTCTCAGGAATGAGGGTTTGGTTTGAACTCCCAGATAAGCCACCGAAACCTTCCAAAGTAAAAGCTGAGGGTGAGGGGAATTTAGAATGAATAGTGGAAGAGGGAGGTATTGAATACCAGTTGCAGTCCAAGACCAACTGAAGTGGGGATTGGGAGGCTCTAGTTTATCGCACTTATCTCCCTCTTATTAGGCCCACAAGAGCCTTGGATGGGCTTCTCCCTGAACATGTATGGAGACGTGGATCAGGGTGATACAGGGATGGGCTGTGGCAGACCTACAGACGTGTTACTCAGACCCCTCTTCCGAAGGGACTCACTGCCCAGCTGCTAGCACCTTCAGGGTTGGTCTCAGCTTTTGAGTCAAGGTCCTGCTCTTCTTGGAGCAGCCTCTGGCCAATGACTGAGCAAGGAAGTGGTACAAGAGCCTAGCCACTTCTGTTCAATGTAGGACTCCTCAAATGGGAATCTTTGCTTCAGAATTTCCCTGTGGGGCTGGCAGAAACTTTCTCAGATGTGCACTGAGTCTGACGGCTCCCCCTACCCCAATCCTGCTTCCTCACTCTTCCTTTACGGATGTCACTCCCCAATAAATCTCAGTGTTTGCTTCCTGACAACCTGTCCTTCGTGCATTCTAGTGTTCTGTGAGGCCAGCTACTTCTGGATGGTGTGGCACGTGGTATGACCAGTGAATCCCATGGTCATGGGCCCACTCCCATACCTCCTTTGTTGTGAAGTGGGATGTTGGATGCCATGCTGTGTGGAATTTCATACTTGTGGATCAAGCATTCCATAAGCCCCTGGACAGTGGTCCCGGCTGAGGTTCTGCAGATAGGAAAGGCAAGCTCACACCCCCAAATAGGTATCTATCCTATGAGAATGAACTGTTGGCCCTTCTAAGATGGACATGGCCCATTGTAGTTAACTTGCTACCAAGTGGCTGATTGGTCTCTTTGGGGAATGGTGCTCCGCTCCGCAGGCCAGGGCAGATGATAGTGAAGGCTGTCCCTTGATTTGTTGAAAGAAATAGTAAAACGATAGCCAACCCTTTCCAGCCCCCAGCAATAGAGTCAAAGCGATAGAGCTTAACCACCAGCAGCCAGGGGTTTGTAATTATTGTAACAACAGGCAAGATTAAAGTGGCAACTATGTAGGCCCGATCAGTAGAGAGCTAGAGACGGTTAATAAAACACAGCATCTCTAAAAAATAAAAATAATACACAGCATCCCTAGAGGCAAAATAGATAGGCAAACAGGGTATTGCTTAACATATAGAATAAAATCAAAAGAGGAAGAACAAATGTGCTACCTTAACTATGAGTTTACACCCACTTCTGGGGGCCCTGCTAGGGTGTTAAGTCCCATATCCTAAGAAAGTGCCTCCAAACCAACAAACTCTCCCTTGTCTAGTTTTGAGATAAAACACCTCTTGATGAAGCACCTTCAGAATCCAGTCTCATAGGTACTCGCCTGACTCCTGCCAGCACGTGCTGGTGAGGTCTTCCAGTCCCTTTCCTTCCCTATTAGGTCCAGCTTCTTCGTGGAAGGATAATGCTGCTTATAGACCTATGGCTTTGTGGGCGACAGACCTCTGTATTGTCTCTCATACAGAGGAAGCACTAGCTGATTTTCGGGAAGAGTGGGTCACTTCTACAGGCTGAGAAGTTTTAGAGAAGACTGGAGAGTCAAAACCTTCAGGAGCATCCACTTAGACGTCCCCATCCCATGTGTCAGTGTGCTGAGTTTTCGCACCTAGGACCTTGACTTCAGCAGAACATACCTGTCTCAGCTGAGCATTCAACGATCCTGGAAGTTCAGTCACCTTAATGATTGAATCCTGGGTTAGATCTTTGCTTTTTTATGCTCCCCATTGCTTGAAATGGGAGCTTCTTTGTAAGCTGGAGACTGTTGGCTTCTCATGTATGGTTTTTAATTGTTATTGGCCCTCAGCTTTTTATTATCTGTTTTTAGGGCATCAAGGTCACTTAATAATAAGCACCGAATTCTATTTTCTTTATATTTATAATCTCCCATAGATTTCAAATGACTGATCATTCCCAGCTAGTGCCTCCTCTCCACTGGCACGTTTTTCCAAAATACCACAGGTGAAAGCTTAATAATTCAGTCACCTGGTAGTAGGGGCTGTCTGTGTAAAAACTCCCACCAGGAAGATGGTCCTCATTACCAGTCAAGTGGTGAGGGATCTGGTCCCCAAGCCCCATCTATGGCCTGCTTTCGTGGACCACTTGTGTTATCATGATAATGTTACAGGTTGGACTCTCAGAGAAGCAGGTGCCGAGAAGAGTTAAGAGTGCAAAAGCTTTATTCGGTGTATGGTCAGGCTACTCAAGATGGCTGTTCTCTTGCTGTCTGTACTTCCCCTGCTTGACCAGTGCCTGCTTCACCTACACCCTCCTCACATGAACGTGCTTGCCCCTTGCCCCAGCTAGTGATTGTTCTAATATTTAGACCAGAATGACTCCACCTGCTAGTTTATTAAAGGGAAACACCTGCCCTTGTGATGGTTATTAACCTGAGGGACTGTGAGGGACATACCCTAGCTGCTGGTTTCCCTGGTAACTGATGAGCCAACCTGACGTCAATTTCCCCTATAAATGGTTGCCTCCCTCTCCGCTGAGTGGTGAAGATGGTTGCTGCGGCCTGTCTGCGGTACACAGTAGGGGTGTCGTTCCAGGACTTTTTGCTTCAGACGTGTAAGATTTCCCCTGTCCAACAAACCATGGATGTCTCTGTTGCTGTCCCCAGGCTCTTCGGTTTCAGGCTGGGCAACCACAAGGCTTGCAGGCCTGTGGGGTGCAGCCCAACATTAGGGAATAATGCCCGTGAAGGGATAGGGACAAAGAAGCAGGATTGAACAGGGGGAGCCAGCAGACTGTGATGTGAATCTGACAAAGCCTCTGTCAGCCCAAGGCAAGAAAAGTCCTATATTGGGTACAAATAGCTAGGCTCTTGTACTACTGCTTTGCTTGGTTATTAGTTGGGGATTACCCTGAGACAGTGTGACTTTGATTATCACCACTTTGCTCTGTCATTGGCTGTGGGCTGCCCCAACAAGAGTGTGACCTCAGTGCAAAAGCCCAGGCAGATTCTGAAGATGTTAACGGCTGGAGGCTGTCAGCTACCTATGAGGAGTCAGATGGCAGTAAGTCCTTTCTTGAAGAAGATATGAGGGGTGCGTAACTATGGTCTGCTAATGGACTAGCCTAATACCATTGTGTATGAGCGAAATTTATTTGTTTGGATTAAAATTTATATTGCCCACCCACTGTCCAGTGGTTGAGTCTCACAAAGGAGATTAGATTTGCACATCTGAGTGTCCTGTGAGTGAATGTATGACCTTCATAGAGTGCAGTAGCTTGGGACATTGGCCAGGGAGGGCACCCATAGTGGTGGTGATGACGACTAGCGCAGGAGATACGCCACATCCAGAGGAACCTGAGGGCTTGGCTGCCTGTCTGGTGGGGGATGAGGTAAGGCTTATTTTGGGAGAAGAGAGACATTGAAAAGATGGCAGGCTCTGGGAAACTGCCTTGGCTAACTGATTATGTGGAAGGTGGACCTCTTTGGACAGAAAACTTGTGCATTTTTTCATTTTCTTTTTAAAAAAATTTTTATTGGAGTATAGTTGATTACAGTGTTGTGTTAGTTTCTGCTGTACAGCAAAGTGAATCACTTATACATATACATATATCCACTCTTTTTTAGATTCTTTTCCCATATAGGCCATTACAGAGTATTGAGTAGAGTTCCCTGTGCTATACAGTAGATCTTTATTAGTTATCTATTTTATATATAGTAGTGTGTATATGTCAGTCCCAATCTCCCAATTTATCCCTCCACCCTCTTTCCCCTCTTGGTTACTGTAAGTTTGTTTTCTACATCTGTGACTCTATTTCTGTTTTGTAAATCAGTTCATTTGTACCATTTTTTAGATTCCACATATAAGCAATATCATATGATATTTGTATTTCTCTGACTTCCTTCACTCAGTATGACAATCTCTACATCCATCCATGTTGCTGCAAATGACATTATTTTGTTCTTTTTTTTATGGCTGAGTACAGTATAAAGTGGCATCTCTTCTCTCTTCTCAACACTACTTCCTAAGTTATGCCTCTGGGTTTTTTTTTCCACTCGCACATTTCATTCATTTGTTCATTCATTCATTTGTTCAACAGACACAACTCTGTTTCAGTTATGGAAATGATTAAGAGAGAATCTGCCCATGGTCTAGCAGGGAAGACACTATATTGGCTTGGCCAAAAAGTTCATTCGGGTTTTCTGTAAGATGTTACAGAATATATCTGTGTATATATATATATATATATACACACACACTGTATATATATATACAAATATATCAGTGTAGTGCTGTGAAAGAGGCAAGCACTACTGAGATGGGACAACAGAGGTAGGGTCTCTAACCCAATCCTGAGGGGAGAGGCCAGTCGGGGAAGGCTTCGCAGAGGAAAGGATGCCAATTTAGTCTTTTTTTTTTAAAATTAATTAATTAATTTATTTATTTTTAGCTGTGTTGGGTCTTCGTTTCTGTGCAAGGGCTTTCTCTAGTTGCGGCAAGCGGGGGCCACTCTTCATCGCGGTGCACGGGCCTCTCACTATCGCGGCCTCTCTTGCTGTGGAGCATAGGCTCCAGACGTGCGGGCTCAGTAGTTGTGGCTCACGGGCCCAGTTGCTCCGCGGCATGTGAGATCTTCCCAGACCAGGGCTCGAACCCGTGTCCCCTGCAATGGCAGGTGGATTCTCAACCACTGCACCACCAGGGAAGCCCGCCAATTTAGTCTTAAAGACAAGAGTATGAGTTAGTCAAGCATAAAAGTGAAGGGAAGGAAATTCCAGGAAGATGGAGAAGCATGGTCAAAAACATGGACTCATGAAAACACATGGCAAAGCCAGAAATTAAGTAGTTGAATATGACTGGGTCTTAGTGGATATCTGTGATGAAGTGGAGAATGGAGGTGAAGAGGTGGTAAACAATAAGACTGGAGAAATGGGCAGGAGGCAGATCATGAAGGGCTTTTTAAATGATAAACTAAGGTAATTTACTCTTACGCCATAGGGCAATAGGGACCCACTGATGCTGAGGAGTGATGAGATCAGAAAAATCATTCTGGCTGCAGTGCAGAGGGTGAATTAAAGGGATTAAAAACTAGAAAAAGGAGGAAAAACTAAAAACTAGAAAAAGGAGGAAAAACTAAAAACTAAGAGGCTATTGCATTAAGCCATCTAGAAGGTGTTTCAAGCTCAAACTAAGGTAGAGATTCATAGAAGTAGATGGATTTCAGAGAGATCGAGGGAGTAGAGTCATTAGGACTTGGCTGAGGGTAAGGATGAGGGAAGGAGCAGACAAGGTTGATTACTAGGTTTCTGGATTGGGTGACTAGGCTTCTGGTGGTGATTGATCCCCTGTCCTACTGTCTTCTCTGTGTGGCCCAACCCTCTGTGGTGATGGTGAGAGTAAAGGAAAGAAATCAAAAGAATGGGCTGCTTACAATGCTCTGAACACTTACACAAGTACACAGATTTGGTTTTCTGTAAATTGAATACATCCGCCCATTCTTTGCCTGTTCTTTCTCTGATTCCATCCAGGTTCCGCCTAGCATCTCCCTCAGGGTGATCAGAATCATCTCATATTATGTTTCAGGGAGTGGTCTGGGTAGCTTGTTCCTAGTTTGCATATTCCTTCTTTGGTGATAATACTAGTTGGTTTGCACTCATGTGGAAGAAAACCATGTTATGACTCTGGGATCCAAAAAGATGAGAAGAGTCATACACTTTTCAGTACATCTTACAGCTGTACAAGCTGACGTTAAACTAACTCATCTGTTTTTTTGTTGTCATTTATGCCGTGGGTTCTATTTTTGAGTGCAAGCCTACTTTTTTTCTCGGATTGTCACATCTACCAATTTTAAAGTTTATTAGATTTATTCTTATATTCTATTTTACTCTACATCAATGTGGTTTTAAATCAAGATACAGACTCTTGGAGGGATCTCTGGTTTAGCCGTGGGTTGAGGGTAAGAGCAGAGACGATAGTTTCTGTGTTGGAAATGTTGAGTTTGTGCATATGGGATAATCCAAGTGAGGAGGTACACTAGACATTTGAATATACTGGTTTGGAGCTCAGGAGAGCATTTTGAGCTGGAAATGAAGACTTGGGAGACCTAATATAGGTGGAAATGGAAACCATAGGATGGTACCCAGGGAGAACGTACATTGTGAAAAGAGAGGAAGGAACACAGTAGAACATTGACATTAAGAGAAAGAGGGGAGCAGGAAGCAGGAGTGAAATTAGCTGCAGGGTAGGAGGAAAACCAGGAAAGAGTGAAGTCACAGAAGTCAAAGGAATAGAGACTTCCAAGATGGGAGAGGTTAATACCACCAAATTCTGAAAAGAGATCAAATAAGATAATGACTAACAAGTAGGGTAAAGTAGGAGTTAGCAAGCTTTTTCTGCAAAGAGCAGGTAAGTAAATATTTTGGACATGGTGGGCAATACTCTTGTAATTACTCGATCTGCCATTGGAGGGTAAAAGCAGTCTCAGATAGTATGTAAATGAATGGATGTGGCTATGTTCCAATAAAACTTAATTCACAAAACAAGTGGTGAGCCAAATTTGTCCTATGGGCCACAGTTTGCCATCCCTTACAATAAATTAGGGTTACAGTTTATTGATGACCTTGGCAAGAGCAGTTCCTATAGAGTGGTCGGGCAGAAGCCATAGTACCATCATTAAGGAAGAGGTGATGGGGTGTAGCAAGATTTTCTGAAGCTATACTATAATTGGGGGAAAATGTGGGCCTTAGGGGGCTTTACCAGGTTTAGAGAGGGTTTCCCGTCTTTCAAGAAAACTAGCAATCTCATGGGGGAAGACTGCAGTGTTTGGAAATATTTGTAAAATTGTTTCACCCTGTCAGCCTTGCGTTCAAGCTCCTTGAGAGCTGCCACCAGAGCTTTAATTGACTTGTTCAGGCTTAATGAATATTTATTAAGAAAAATTTAAATCAACCATTTTGCTACAGGATTGAAGCTCAGTGAAACCACTGCAGGGATAATTTTGCCAAAGCTGCTGTCACGGGGAGAAGATTATTTTTGAGGCTGTCATTGCAGGTTCTTTTACACTTTTATAGCTAGGGCATCGTGAGTCAGTAAATAAGCAAATACCTCCTGCTTGGAGGGTGGGCAGTTTGGCAGGAAAGTGGTCATTCTGAGGTTTTCAACAGCTAGAGGCTAATAGGGGCCAGTGTGACTCCTTAGTTCAAAAGGCTCACAGCTTCTGAGGCACAAAGAGAAATTCAGTTAGATTCTACCTGATTACATTAGGAAGTGCAAATCCAGGTGAAGGGGCAGAGGGAAAGTCTTCATTTGGGGCTCTTTCTAGTTCTTTCTCTGAGCACAGGATCGGGCATGGATGGATGTAGATTCTTTCTAGTCATCATCTACCTTGCTGCAGAGACTGCAAGCCCTTGAGGTCAGGAGCCTGGAGAGGAGAGGAAGAGAGTGTAGGCTCTCCCCCAACCGTCTTGTCCAGGTGATGTTTGGTTACAAGGACAACAATGGCCGTCAAAGCACTTGGGTATCCTGTCTATTCAAATGGTTTGTGAACTCTCAAGTGTTGAGGATGCTAAGAAAGTGGCGGTAGGCTGGGACAATGGCGGACACTCCTAATACCTTCCTCCATCCTGTCCTAACAACAGTGCCCTCCCAGGGAGCCTTCTGAGAAAGTCCAGTTGCACCATCTTCACTGAATATAAATGGTTTGTCCATGATCCTTAGTCTTAGATGTAAGGGAAGTCTCCTAGCAACCTCATTCTTTCACATTCAGGCCTGGAGGCAAGTTTCATTAATTCTCAGTGCCACCAACCACTCTCTTCCAAGACCTTGCCTTTTTTTTAACATAAATTTATTTATTTATTTATTTATTTATTTTTGGCTGCATTAGGTCTTTGTTTCTACACACGGGCTTTCTTTAGTTGCGTTGAGCAGGGGCTACTCTTCATTGTGGTGCACGGGCCTCTCATCGCGGTGGCCTCTCTTGTTGCGGAGCATGGGCTCTAGGTGCACAGGCTTCAGTAGTTGTGGCACGTGGGCTCAGTAGTTGTGGCATGTGGACTCAGTAGTTGCGGCTCGCGGGCTCTAGAGTGCAGGCTCAGTAGTTGTGGTGCACGGGCTTAGTTGCTCCGCAGCATGTGGGATCTTCCCAGACAAGGGCTCGAACCCGTGTCCCCTGCATTGGCAGGTGGATTCTTAACCACTACACCACCAGGGAAGCCCGACCTTGCCTTTTCTTTAGTCTAGATCGATAGGGGTGATACTGTTAAGTCCTCCCAGTAACCCCAGATTCAAAAGAAATTTCCTGATGGGACGTTAAGTTCTGTGTGTTCCCACAACTGAATTCAGATATATTGTTGCTGAGTTTTATATCTGCCAAGTGATCTGATGATAAACAGATGCCCAGGAAGCCCAGTCCAATAGGGTGAGGATACGAGGGGAGGGGTATGGCCGTGAGTAGCTGGACAGCTGGCTCAGATTTTGAAAGTAAACTCTCCAACTGATAATAGGCTTTGGTGGTTTATGACCCTATGAGACAACATGTCAGTGCATCTTCTGCTTCACTGAGTCTGGACTCTGAGGAATAATGGTTTTGCTTCTTGCTTCTCCATTTGTTCTCATCCTCTTCTATGTTCATCTTCCCAAGTCACAGTTGGCCCTTTCTCACCACCCAATACCAGGAAGGTGATTTATAGGACCATTTCTTCCACGATCCTACCAAGGTTTCCTTAACTACATTTGCCCTTCCTGTTTGGAGACTGTCTTATAGACAGAGTGTGATCAGATGTGAGTGTTAACAGGGCAGGAAAACCAATGCAGAGACCAAGAGGCGTTCTCCTCTTGTGCACAGGGGGAGTGTGACATCTGAAGGTCAAAGACTTTTTGGCAGACCTGGTTGGCGAGTCTGATCCTATGTGTAAGCAAGATATATAGCTACCTATGGTCTAACTTGAGAAAGACTGAAAGCACCTCTTGCTTCTCCCTTCCTCCCAGGAGAAAAACACTCAAAGCCCACTTAAACCCAAGTTGTGCTTCACTACCGTCTGCCACAGCACCTGAGATGAACTTCTCCTTTGAGGAAAGGAACTGGAGTTCCTGTTAAAATAGAAATCTGTTATTTTGTAAGATTTGGAGACATTTGGTACTTGAACTGATTTCAGCAGCCATCAAGGGGACCACTGCTGTAATCTATTCACTGAATCTGCTCCCTGGAGAATCATTCTCTTCTGGGGGGCTGCTACAGGTGTCCCAGTCAAAGAAAAGGAAAGCAGTTGAAGAGTTATAAAGTGTGAGTGTTTCACCAGATACATGGCATTTCAGAGGACAGTGAAAATGATAGTAATATGCTGAAGCCTACAGGCCAAATTGACTGCATCGTGTTTATATCAGCCTACACTTCCTAATCTTCTGAGAGTTTTCCTTTCCCGCTCCTATCTTTCTCTCACCAAGGCCTTGTGTTCCTTGCTCCCTAACCCCAGATATCTGTATCTTCCTAGCATCTCAGCTGCACTCCTCTTCCTTTCTGGTTTAGTTTCAAATTACCCCCTCTCTTTCTCCTATCATTACCCCCTGTTTTCTTTGGTGATCATCATCTAAAACTGGTCTGTATTTAAACACTTGCTTTATTTGTTGGATAAAACTATATTCCATGTTCAGTATATATAATTCAGATTAGATCATTAGCCTTTTGTTTCTCTCTCAGAAACATTCTAAGATCAAGTATAATCCTAAATTCAGGATTTCTTTCTCCACTCTAGATCAGTGGCCCTGGGTGGAATAAAGATTTTCCACTGGGACATGAGGTTATTATCAGTAATGAAGGCAGCAGCACAGAATGGAGCCAATTAACTAAGAGGACTAGGACACATACTTGTAATGACATGGGAAAGCAATTAGAAGTGTTTTTGAAGATCATCAATCCTGAGTTTGGGCACTTCCTCAGGAGGCCAGATCTGGCAATGGGAGGATGGGAGATCAGGGTTAGGGTCAAGGCAAATGTCTGAGGAGAGGGTCCCAAGGGGTGGAAGAGATGATCACTGGTGGTGATCCTGCAGTTGGGGTGGGGAGAGGCATAATCCTTTGTGAAGATCACCAGTAACGTGACTGTACATCATTGGTAAGGCTTCTGGTGGGAAGTAAATTGGTGACTAATAACTTCCTGGCACCTGCATCCAAGGGAAGTTTAAAGAGTCAAAGCCCAGAAACAATTCTTTCTTTACAATTTTATTTACAAAATGTATTAAAACTTTGTACAATACCTCATGGCAATGAGGCTCCGTAATTTATGCCCACACATGCAATTTACGCTTTTACGGCCATTAGTTTGCTTGGCAATGTTTCTGTTCACTGAAGTACAGCTTTAACAACAAAAAGAAAATAATTGGAAAAAAAAATCTTCAAGTGACTACCGCCAAACTCCCGTAGCTTGAAGTTAGTAGCAGAAATTTGAAGCAATCAATGTTTCTTTAAACATGCAAGTTTTTAAAAAATAACAAACCAGTTTACCCGCCTCTTCATTCCTAGTGAAGTTTCCTCTCTGAAAAATTGATTTGAGTCAACTAACATCCACTTCTCTTTAAACAGTGCCTATGAGAAGTTTGTGTGTAGGTTGGTTAGCTTTCCGCGCTGGGACATCATAGCATTCAGAAGTTGAAAAATCACAGTTTCGTGAGAACAAAACAAAAACACAACAGCTTTCCTTTTTTGTTCAATACCATTTAAAATTTGACAGGTGAGTCGTTTGCTTATGACACAATTTTTGGAATGAAAGTTTATATTACACTTCTCCGGAAACTTTTCGTTGGAAATGAGACTTGTACCTTTCTTTTCTGAAGACGAGCGAATGTGCAGCAAGTCAACTAAAGCATCTAAGGGTCACACTTGGGAAATGAATTTGAGCTCCCAGTTTTTACTGTCTGGAAACTTCCCAATGCACGTCACTGATGAGAGCAAACTACTGAAATACAGAAAGCATACGTCGTTATATCGGAGGTAATTAGTGAGTGGAGACTATTTCCTCTGACTGTTCTGATGATGCCAATGGCAGGTACGCAGTTAGTTACTTGATAGCCCGTGGAGCAGTGGAGCGATCTTCGGAGTCAGCAGAGAGACTGCTCCAAGCATGGACCTGGGAATGATGCTGAGGCCCTCGGTTTAGCAGTAGGTTTGGGAATGCATTTTAGTCTTTGCAAACTAGAAGAGGACACATGCAGTCTGACGGAGAGCCATGGGCAATCACAGGCAACAGCTGGTAAGACAGACCTAGCAAGAGTAAAAGTCAGATGAGAACTGTGGTCTGAACCCACTGGCCCGCCTTGCAACGCGGTCCTGTCCCCGTGGTGTACGCTTGAAAGGCATACTTAGCAGAGAAAGCGGAGCTAAACACAGTGTTGTTTCTGAGAAAGATATTCTAAACACATTTGGGAGTCTCGGCAGCATTTCCCTCACCTCAACGCTAAATACTCAGCTATCTTGACTTAAAATGCACACTGAAGCAAGAAAAACAGATCTGTGAGCTGAAATTCCAGGCTTCTCAGAAAGCCCCGGGATCCGTTTTTAGGAAAGCACCGAGAGGTATGCCTAATAGTGCCCGTCCCTTGCTACACACAAGTCAATTTTGAAAGCTATGTGAATCCCTTCATCGAGTGGGAAGTTAGCAAAGCATTTTCACAAAACCATTTCAAAACACAGAAGTCACTGTTCAGTCCCTTTTCCAAAGTGTTTCAATTTTCTTAAGTGTTGCATTTACATTCTAAAGATGTACACGTTTCAGCAAAGTTGAAAGGAAATAGGGTGCACAGAACATCACCACCAACAGGAAATACCAAAAACATCTGGTCAGCAGATCCTAGAAGAAATGCCAGTCTGTCCTCCCAGACAGGGAGTCAGATTTTTTTTTTAAATCAGGAGGAATTAATTATTTTAGCTAAGATGGGCCGATTTGCTGAATTGGAATTTTAAATTTGTCTGTGTGTGTGTGTGTGTGTTAAAGAACATGGTGTTTGTATACTGTGCAGTGGTATCAAAGAATGGCTTTTGTTGAATTGACTTTTTTAAAATAAGATTAGTTTTCGCATACTGGAATCTTGCATGTCCATTTTTTTGTTGATTTTATTTTAATTTTTTCAAGCAAAGCAAAAAGATTTCAATGATGATTTGCATTGTCGCGAGTCTCAGAGTATTCCATAAGGCACTGAAGGAAAAAAAAAATCAGTTTTTCCTATTGAAAGGTCATTGCACCATCAGCAATATTCGTGTCATGCCCGACACCAAGGAGAGTGAAATCTGGCTCAGGATCCTTGAAGCAGCCACGTTTTCGGTGATTCCTCTGGTCACTTGCCTCCAGTGGGAAGGGATCTGCAAAGGCAAGGGGGAAATTTAAATTTGAATGGGCTTTCTATTGGGAATCGAAGTTTACTATGGCTCAGTCTATCCTGGACAAAAACCACGGCTGTTTTCTTACACTGGCATCTGTGAGGCTGCACCCTGCTTGACTGGCTTTAGCCAACAGGTCTGTTTAAATTCTTTCACTTGAAGCAAATGCTTTGCAATAGGTTAAATTAGGTTCTTTTTTTTTTTTTTTTTTACTATGCATTGTACCAAGGAATACACGGGCATTGCATGAAGTCTAACTCAAAAAGCGTTAATCACTTAGGGTGTAGGTATACTAGAAAGCCTTCGTGGCATTTCAATATAGATACTCAGGACAATGACACTGTAGAATGTATTCTGATGGCAGAACCTGTGACAGAGGACTGTTTACCTAGGACAGAGTGGAAGCAGTGTTCTACGGCTTGCTCAATTGAAATCCATTTGACTGTGAGAAGAAATTTTGCTGCTCATTGCCAGAAAGGCGACAGCTTGTTTCTCTCCGTATCTACAACCTTAGTTATTAAAGTCAGAGAATAGCACATGGACTGTAAAGAGACAGCACATTCCAGGAAGAGGCCAGAACAGTGATACCCACGAAGGGGACTGGCTTCCATGGGGGTATTTGCCCTGATATTATGGGCCTGATTGAGACGTTGATGCTGCCCTCCTTTTGGAGGCATTAACTAGTGCAGGGAGTTCATTTGCCCCCAACTCTGAAAACTTACGGCCACTTTCATGCCTCCTTTTCAAGCTCACATCCATCCTCTCCATCCTTTCCCTCTACACTAGTGGGACCCTTCTTTTTCTCATGAGCTAACACTGAATTTTATCCCAAAGGAATGACATGATCATTATCTACCACTGGCCCTGGAATAAAAGTATCTGTAAGAAGAATGTCAAAGATGCATCTGAAGGCCAAAAGCCCCAAAGAAGCAGAATAAGACTGACATGGAAGTGGGTAAACGTCTTCCTTGGAATCCCTACGGTCCAGAGTCATATCTATCTCAGAAGTTTGGGGAAAGCTTATGTCTATGACAGAAAGATCAACGCTCTTCTCTCTCTGTTGGCCATGGGATGTCATTTCCCACCTGCATAACTTTGGGAAAGCCACCTAATCTCTCAATGCCTCTGTTTCCTGTTTTTAAATGGGGGTAGATGAAATATTACCACTGGAGGAAAGGTCCTCTGGGGACAAGGAACATCACCATCTCAGTTATCTAGAATATGTTTTCCACTTAACATAAGATGAACTCTTTAAAGCAGGAACACTTCCCCAACAAGAATGTCTATGGCTGCAGAAGGAAAATCGATTCTTTTGAAACGAGCGGCATGAACAAAGTTAATATTTTCTAGGAACGCTAAACAGAACTGTATTAGAGGAAAAATGGAGATCTTTTTCCTTAACCTCAGGCATTTTGAGGTCTTGAAATTAAGAAGGATTTCAAAAATATTGAAGAAACCAAAGAAGTCAGAAGTAGTCCTGAACAGCAATGAGGAAATGGGAAAGAATTTCTTAAAACAATGAGCAGAGTCAGCCTTAGGGTGCAGTGAATCTGGAACGCTTGATGGTTGGTCACCTGCCCAGGTATCCTGGGGGCCCCACTTCCAGTGGGTGGTCAGTAACCCAAACAGGTGGCAGGTCATCAAGAGGCCGTCTGCTCCCCAGTGGGCGCTGGATCTGAGGCGTGTGTTCCCACAATGAGTCCAATAACCCGGACTCGACTCTCAGTCATGGCAAATGAGCGATGACCCCCTTCTCTTTCAAGGATGACTTTTTGTTAAACAGATTCCACCTAGATCATATTTTTGCAGCTGATTTGCACTTGAGTCATTCTTCCTGAAGAATTACTGGTACCATAAACTCCTAAGGCTGGCTCTGATAATAGCAATAAAAGTAAAATCTCAGGGTGCTTCTCCATCTCTGCGCCCCTGAATAGACCCTGACAGATCTAGGCCAACTCAGAGAACTGGAAACCTAATAACTAGGTAACAAGTCAGAAGTCACTAGGAGATATTCCAGAACTTCTTGGGAAATAAAAGATGAATGAACGAAGACCAACATTCCCCTAACGTTACATCACCACACTGGCTGAGGACAGCAGAGAGGTTTCTATTTCCTGCTCAGCCTGCTTTGTGCCTCGACTGACACATGTCAGGTCTTTTCTGGCATCCTCTGAGGTTTTCCTCCTTGTCTTTCCCTCCATGACCTACATATTTACACATATATCCATCCCTCCTAAGGGCACCATTGATGATCTCTTGGCATCATTTATTAAACAGACATTTGCTCTTTAGGTGTCCCTGCTCAGAAAGGAGAAGTGAAGCCATGTAGAGCAGAATATATCCCACATTCTCTCAGATCAATCGTCCTACACCATGGATTCCTATATCTTTCAGGCCCAGAACAATATCCATAGTACAAATCCTTATCCCAACCCTTCTAGGATCACCATATGGAGGAATCAACTTGGTCATTAATTCACGAGGCCATTTTTTCTTCTTTTCCACTATGGGCAAACTCAGCACCCTCACGCCACTCTGTCCACATTTCTCTCTTCATAAGAAAGAATCCAACGTGGCTCCAAACTACCTATTTTAGGTATTTCCTGAAATCAAATTGAAAAATAAATTGGACAGTTCTTTTGAAATATATCAACATTTTTAGTTTTAGTTTTTTTTTTTTAATAAGCAGTTTCTACTTTCACAGGGGGAAAAAAATGGCCTTCTTATCCTAAAACTGTCTTCATATGTAACACTGGCCATCACTAAGATGACATTGAACTTTGCAGTGGCTTGTTTGCAGAGGCTTTCCCCAGGTTTTCATCCTAGGGATGACTGCCAGGGTGCTAGCTAACTGGGCTGTAACCACGTTGGCATCGATGTCTATTCGAGTGTGATTTTTGCCTCAGTTAGCCCGAATTTTGCTTCACAAAATGGATCAGCCAAGATGACGAAAGGAAAGCCAGAGTACCAGAAGTTGTGGCAAGTTAATTTTTTATGCTCTTCCTCCAGGTTTAATGTTCTGGGCCTCCACTTCAGGACTGTAGCATTCTGCCCAAATTGCTGACCCCAGTTTGGTCTCCCTCTCTCCCTCTCTCCCCTCCTCTATGTCTGTCTGTCTTTTTCTTACTCTCCTTCCCTTTCTCCCTCCCCCCTTCCTTCAATTCCTTAAGTTACATCCTCTGAGACAACTTTCCCTAGAATCTTACTACTCCCTGGACCAGCATCAACACGAGCTGTGAGCTTGTGAGAACTGTAGAACCTCAGGCCCCATCCCAGAGCAGCTGCCTCAGGACCTGCATTTTTATAAGATCCCCGGGTGATTCACATGCACATTGCCAGTAGGGAAGCACTGCTCTGGGCCTTTACTGAGAGACTGAGGCTATAGGAGTTGGGCAGCAGGGACACAGATTCTCAGATGGAATGGCTGATAATAAAGAGGGTCTGGAGGCTGTGTGACCCTAAGCCCTGTTACAGAAAGCTTCCTTTTGGGGAACGTAGGAGCGATTGAATATACACCCTCATGTCAAATGCATGAGAAGGGGGGCAAATGGAGGCTTGGTGAAGTCTCTCAGGACATTTTTGTAAAGAAGTGAGACACAGACTTAGGATCTGCTCTCCATTTGACAGGATCCCACTGGGGTTTCAAGGTTTCTGGAGAACACCGGGCCGTGCGTAGAGAGCGGTGGCATGGTTTAGTGAAGAATGCAGCTATAGGAGGAAGAAGAGCTGGGTTCTAGTCAGAACTGCCACTGCCTAGTTGTGTGGCCTTGAGCAAGTCATTTGATGTGGCTGGCACTTTGTTACCTGAAAGGGCAAAGATTTTCTGCCCCATTACCTCAACTGAGGCAATAGATGTGAGAGCACTTGGAAAACTGATATGCAGATTTCAGGTGTATTATTTCTTTGGATGCCAATATCTCAGAATTTGGGATAAGTAAGCTAGGCTGAAATCACCCATATACTCTCTTATGAGAAAGCAAATTACATGCCCCCAATTGTAATGGGCCTATATAACCTACTCAAGAGTAAAATATTTTAAGCACACTGGAACATGAAATGCTTGCATGCAAACAATGCTAATTGCAGATGAGTCCAGGTATTGTCCATTCAACAATGCAATGGGAACACTTTGTTAGTGGGTTAGTCGGTGGCAAAAGGCTGCAGCCTGCAGCAGGAAAGAACAACCAGCAACTTCATCAAACAAGATACTGCCTTCCATGGTGAGGACAAATGATTTATGTGGATGAAATAGTATTTAAAAATTGGCCGAATTTAGATCCGCACCATGAAATATAAGGAGGTCAAAACACAAATGCATTTGTAGAAATTCAAACACATGGACATTGACTCAAGAGGTCAAAAATCTACCTAAAATAAGGGCTACGAAGTTGCTAATTGTTCTGTTCACTTCGGATAGGTGTGTTACTGATGACAGATGCACTTGAAGGTAACAAAACTATTTTCTCTTAAACACTTGCAGAATGGAGATGTTATCCTAACTCAAGCTTGCCTTTGAACATGTCTGAGTTATTGGTGAGTTTTGGCTATAGCTGCCAGAATCAAGGTGGCATCAGTCAGGTTCATTTAAGTATGAATTTGGGAACAGCCAGCAGCAGGGAACCTAGACTGTCCTTTGGGAGACACTTACCTCAATGAACATCAGTTCCAAGAAAGGGACAACAAAGGAACTCAAAGATTAAAGAAATTGTCTCAGGCTTATACTTAAGAGATCCACCACACCCCTATAGAAGCACTACCTTTCTCAAGGTAGCAGCTCCCCATTTGCAGTCCTCATTTTAACATCAGTTCCAGAGAGCTGCTTTCTCTAGAGCTTCACTGTCCAATATGGTAGTCACCAGCCACATGTGACTATCGAACACTTGCTATGTGGCTAGTGTGAATTGAGATGGGCCATAAGTATAAAAGACACCCCTGATTTCTAAGACTTAGTGTGAAGAAAAGAATGTAAAACACCTCATTCACTTCTTACATTGATAACAAGTTGAAATGATAACACTTCGAATATACTGGGATAAATGAAATATATCATTAAATTAATTTTGCTTGTGTTACTTTAGAAAATGGCTAGAAGAGCACTTAAAATTACACACGTGGTTCACATGTGGCTTGCAAATATTCCCACTGAACAGTGCTGCTCTAGAGAATTTTTTTTCCTTTTGGGTCGCAGACCACAATTTAATTACAACTATGCTATTAGGAAAGCACCACTGTCTGACAAGAAAGCACAACCATTATTTTCAAAGAATCAAATGGTTGCAAAGAATAGACAATTCTTGAAACAATAAACCAAACCGAAAGACAACAAGAAAAAGAGATTGACATACAGTAGCATAAGCTGATTAGTTTACTAGACCTTAACCGTACCCCTAGATCTTAACACTCTCTGTTCCATACACGTTGTAGCCTTCTCTGTATGTAGCGTAATTTTGAATGTTGGTGGCAGGAGCAGGCTTAAAGTTTTGGGTGTTCTTTGTGAGTTTCATACGTTTGGACTCTGCCCGTGATTTGTAACAGAATTCTATCAAAGCCACCATCATGGCCAGCCCCAGACCTCCGACAAGTATATAGAAAACGCCTGCCACATTGCTCAGGCTCAGAGCGCTGGTCTTGTCCTAAGAGAAATGAACAAGGCGATTAGTTCTTGGGGAAAACAAAGACAAGGGGACATTATAATGCATTGCAACAGTATACGATAGTTCTAAGTTGTAAAATAGCTAAACATTGATGTAAGTGCTATGACTCAACTCTGGCAACTGGCTGATGTTTCACAATGGCCAGCAAGACGGTAGATTGTGCTTCTGTTGACAGCTGTGATCCTCCCCTAAATGTTCTTTTAGTTTGACTCCTTAAATCCATTAGTACCTCAAGATGGTGTCAACAACTAAATAAAACAGCACTCGGCCATGGGAGCAAAAGTGGAAACACAAGCACAATTTATTCCTCTGCCAGCTTCGATCAACACCATTTGCCAGAGTTGAGCTGTACATCATCTCTGTCAATGTAACACTCTTTTCATTTGGGAACTTGAAGCACTCTTTCCCCTCTCTGCCCCGCAACACCCCTTTCTCCCTTGTTCTTGTCAACAACTGGTCTTTAAGATGCCAGGTGAGAATGTTAGAGGTTCCTGATATTCATATCTGGGGAGTTACTTCACAAGGGTTTGTTTTAAAAGGATTAACTCTCCCCTTTCACGCAGTGGCTGAGAAATTGCTCCTTTGGGGCCTGGCTGCTAAGGCCTCATCCTCAGCGCAGCAAGTCTTTGTGCTGCGGGAACAAGGGCGCAGCACAAAGAATTGGCTCTGTTCCCTCTTCCTGAGAGTTTAAGGAAACTATCAGGAGGACCCGCTGGGTCCTGAATTGGCTCCATACAAATCAGAAAACTTTTCCAGGAGGCTGATGATTAAAAAAAAAAAAATCCAGCTCATTTTTAGCTTTTACTCCAGGGAATGTAGAGAATAATTAGGAAAAAAACCAAAACAAAACACACTCCTGTACTCATCTGCTGTCTATTTAAAATGGGGGGAAAATCGAGGAAGCCGGTCAGTGACTTTCAGGTCAAACTGCAAATCTGACTAAGCTATCTGCCTGTATGAAAAAGCAGAAACTGAACTGCTGAACAACGGAAAGAAACAAGTTGGTGCCTTGAGCCCTACCTTGAGGTAGGACACAGCAAGGGCCAGGAGTCTTTCTTTGAAAAAAATAAAATAAAGTAGCATTTTGTAGTCTTTTTAGAGGGAATGTAACCATTTTGCTGCTGAATACAACGGAATGGAATACCCAAATTGTTAAGCCGGTGAATTGAGTATCTTATCCAAATGATAGCACAGTGACCAGATGACGGCCATGGCTGACACTCAACACTGTGCCTCAGCCAGTCCTGGTATCATGTAAAGAGTTAAATGTAAAGACAGTATGGCCATGTCCTGATTCTGTTTTCATAGGAGCCAGTCCTGCACTTGTTTACCTTAATAAAAAGGCCAATTGGAATTAAGTCGTATCATCGGGAAGGGGGGTAGGGACATGCCTCATGTCTACAACAACCTTGCAAATAGTCACTCTTCTAGGATGAGTGACAGTTAGCTAGACAAGTGGTAAGAATTTCTATAACTTATGAAACAATGGATCATCTCCTTAAGGAGGCAGGCGAAGCTATCTGCAAGGATGTTCCACAGTCCATTAGGAAACGGACCAATTTCTGGTAACCTGCCCTCTCCCATTAGATTTTTATATGTATGTGGTTTTTGATGGGGGGAAAAAGTGTCCTTTACATCACCCATGTAAGCCGTAGCAACAAAGTTTCAAGTTCCATGTATTTAAGTTTCAAAGAATTCCCTGCTGTGGGATGTAGAAAACCAGTAGCAAAATGGTTCACTGCACAAGGAAAATGAGTGGCATTTCATGAAATGAATTAACTGATACCACAATATTAGTTCAAAAAAAGGAAAGGCAAAAATTGAAACTAAAAAAGAACTTTCTTAGGGGAGCAAAGGGGGGCAGGAAGGAGGCGGGGAAGAGTGTTTCATGCTTATCAATGTGATGTTATCCTGAGAAGGTATACCCTTAAGGAGCATGCGACTGAATTTTAAAAGTATTACGTACAGAGATTCAAATGACACCTTTGGAAGAGAGAAGTGTGACAGACTTAATGAGATTCGAGATCCAAATAGATGCTGAACTCAATACGACAGCAGCTGAGAGGAGGCTGGCTAATCATTCTGCTTACAGAGACCAGTCTTTGTTATTTATTTCTTTGACTGTTTTCAGGTGGGATCGACATAATATATTCATAACCAAAGGCATTTACAACTACAAAGTCTCTGACACTGTAAGAGGTTAAGAAAAAGTACTGTCACAACTGGATCATTTTTTGTTTTTTGGGTTGTTGTTGTTGTTCTATTTTCTCTTTGAACTTTCGAAATGTGAAATACAGTAAAACCCCCTTATAACACAGCTCGTGATTTTACTGCTTTGGGAACATGGTGGGTCAGATTGAGTTCCCTAATCATAAGGATAGCTCGCGGGAGTCGATGATTGATGTGACATGGCAGGCCTCTGAGACTGGTGTTTGCCTTATTCCCTCATCGCTGGTGTTATAAAGGGGTCCCACTGTGTCAGGGAGTGTCTGTTGGGAAGGAAAGCCGTTTTAGGGTAGAAAATAAACAGTGGTTCAAAATGTGATTGCTAATCAGTACAAAAAGACCTTCAGCGACTGACCTTACTCCCGGAGTCCTTGGCTCCACATTCCCCCTTATCGTACCACCATTTGTTTTTCAGCTTGTCTAAGATGCCTTGTTCACTGAGTTTCAATACTGCAAGGTTTACAGGCGTTCTTCACGTGGGAAATAACATAAATAACATTATATTATGTTATTTTATGTTATTCAAGCTTCAAACTACTTTAAAACTATAGAAAGCGATAAAGCAGGGGGCCCTGGCCACAGAGTAATTTTAGACACTGCAGGCAACCTGAGCATTACCTTATAAAAATTAACACTACAGCAACGCTATATTTACCAGGGCCTGCCCATATCGCTTTGAGTAATCGGCACACACTGTTAAATAATGAGGATAGAAAAAAGGCACTCCTCAGATAGGCTGTGTGGGGTGAGGAGGGTCTCCCCTCAAGTGACAATTGTCGGCGGCAGCTTGCAGTAGCTTTGTGACGGAGGTGTGTTAGGTTTGATCTAACTGGGTGTCTTGTTGTACTTCCAGACAGAAAGCAAGTTTTATGGAGGAGTGGGGAAGGGAACGGGACCAGAAGGGGAGGCGTTTCCACATGTGGAGACAAAAGGATGAATCCAAACAGAATAGAAGATAGATTCTACGTGAATAACATGCCTTCTGATTAGTTGTCCTTTATTATACATATCTGTTGCCCAGCTGAAAATGATCTCAGAAAGAACCGTACTACATACATGTCTTCACAAACTGAATTCTTATGCACATACTTGTCTTAGTATTAAAGTTATAACGTGGACCTCTGAGTTTTGGATAAGAGTACTTTCAACAATGGGAGAACTGGTCTATGGATTGTTTTTGAGTTACTGATCAGCTGTCTCTCTGATATGGTCATATGTCTGTGGGCGACTCAGATCACCAAAAGGTGAACTAGATTGTTTAAAAATGTATTATTAATATGGCATGCCCTAAAATGGCAAGCTGACTGTCCCTATGGGTAGCGCTGTGGAGGAAGTTTAGATAAGCTGTTCTAGTGAGATGAGACTTCCTCAACTAAGAGGCTAATAAGTCCCCAGGAGGCCAGCCCACTGTTCCCTCATCCTCCACCTCTTAAAGTGTGAGGACTTCATTCAGAGCCACTGGGCAAACGCAGGATACCCTACTGGTTCTAGGATAACGATTTTCTCTCTTAGAAATTTCTTCAGCTGTAAAATGGGAATAATGACCTGTACTCTGTCTTCTTTCTAGAGCTAATGAATCTTAAATAAAGTATCTCTAATAACTTTGGATTAAAAATGCATTATTTACAGAGGGTGGCATATTTCTATTATGAGGCAATAAACTACTGTGTGTTCAGATTCACGTGAACAATATTGCCAATACTAGTGCATGTTTTTCTGAATGCCACCAATTTACCAGGAGGAAAACAGATATATTTATGTAACTATGAACATTCCATAGAATTTCTGAGCTTATTTTGGGTAACTTGGACCCACTAACATATCCAGTCATTGACAAGACTTCTATTGTCACGGAGATCTGGCCTCGATCAGACCAAGTCCCCAAAGCCTATTTCCTTTCTTCTCCCCTTTGCTGTTGAGAGCAGAAGGGCCATCTCATCTTGAGAATTCTGAGAAACATATCATCATTTAAAAATAATAGGCAATTTCAGAGTACTTGGGATTTGAAAAACTGTAAACCTTTAGTGTCACAGAGGTGACACTTTCTTGGTTAGTGCAGAGCTTGGCAGCCAGAATGTCTGCATTTTGTTCCTCACCAGGAAACTGAGGTCCTTTTATACTTTAAACAATTCCTTCAATCAATGCTCAGAAGCTGAGGCTTCTCAAATGCTAGCCAGACTTGCTTGGAATATAAAGCAAAGCAACAAAAGATACTCAAATAAAAATTTGAGCCTCTTTAGGATATTACTGGCAGTGAAAGTCAAGTCTTAGACTTTTAAAGGACAGACAGGCCATCTATGGCCCTGAGATCAGTGTTGGAACTGCCTTCTCCCCTAATCCCCACTGTCTGGCCTCCTTCTCTCTCCTTTCCCCCTATTGTTTTTTACTTTATCACCACCACCTTTCCTCCAGTGCTGTGCCTTAAGCTACGCACTGGGACCCAGGCTCAGGATTATGACAGTTGGCTTAAGTTGCAGGGGAGATGCTTTCCAATGGCATATGGGTGACTGATTCCATCAGGACCTCAGGAAAAATTACAAAGCATTTTTTCTTCCTTTCTGTGCTTCCTCTTTTCTTACTGTAAAGGGCCCAGTGTCTTCACGCTGCTCTCTAAGCCCTTACCAGGCCCTGACCTCCCTCAAGCTACTATACTCTTCAAATTACTTCATTCAATTTCTTTAGTACTAGATCTCAGGAACAGAGCAGTCTGATTAAAGGCACTCACACTAAGGTCCAAATAGAGACCTCTCCTTAGAGATCCTGGGTTTTAAAAAATTTGTCAACCCTTAAATGAGCTAGGTTGATGAAAGTGTGACACGTTAGTTTAGAACAATGGTTCTCAAAGTGTGGTCCAAGGACCCCTGGAGGATCCCTGAAAACTTTTCATCATAGGGTCTGTGAGGTCAAAACTATTTTTGTAATAATACTAAGGCATTCTTTGTCTTTCTTACTCTTATTCCCTCGTGATGTACAGTGGAGTTTCCTGGAGGCTACATGACATGTAATATCACAACACATTGAATGAAGAAGCAGAAATGAGAATCCTATTCTCTTATATTAAGCCAGACATTAAAGCTATTTGCAAAAATAGGAGAATGCCGCTCCTCACTAATTTTTTAAAGAAGTTATTTTTCATAAAAAGTATGTTATTTATGTTAATATACATTGGGTTTATTATTTTTAAGTGAGTTAATACATTATTTTAAAATTCTTCAGTTTTAATTTCTGATATGTTAAGTGTTAACAGACTTAATACATATGAACAAAATCTTTTGGGGGTTCCCTATAACTTTTAAGTGTGTAAAAGGGTCCTGGGATAAAAAGGTTTGAGAAGTACTGGTTTTAGAGGAGGGTAGACTTTTCCCCTGCTGGGGCCTCGTCTGGGCTGCCACCCTCCACTCTTGCCAAAAGCCAGGCTGAGCATTTAAGCATCAGGTCAGCAATTTAGCATCCTACTTTTCTGACAAATGGCCTACTCCTGCCTTAGGCCATCAAGTGGCTCCCACAGAACAGTTGGTAGATGCTCTCTACTCCCATGGCCTCCACAGTTACAGTGGAGGTTACCTTAGAGCAATGGTTCTCAATCGGGGGTCATTTTGTCCTCCAGGGGACATTGGACAATGTCTAGAGTCATTTTTCACTGTCACAACTGGGAGGGTGGGGAATGCTACAGGCATCTAGTGGGTAGAGGCCAGGGATGCTGTTAAACACCCTACTAGGCCCAGGGCGGCCCTCCACAACAAAGCCCCAGATGTCAACAGTACCGAGGTTGAGAAACCCTGCCTTAGAGCGTCCAGACCTCGTCTGTTGCCCCAGGGCTTTAGAGAAATCTGACAAATGATATAACCTTAGAAGTTTAGTCTTTGATTGGAAAAAAAAAAAATCACAGGGCTTAAGGAACCTGGCAGGGAAACAATGTGCGTTTGGGAACTTCTAAATAAAAATGAAGGAGAAAAACAAACATTTTAAGAGGTAGCACAGCCAAGGAGCATAAAAGCTGTAATCAGAAATCACAGATAATACCACTTAACAAGGTTAGGATAGCTGCCAAGAAAAGAAAGTACTTTAAAGGCCAAATCTCCTAGAATTGTATGTTGCTGCGGGGTGGAATAAATTCCCAAGATGGCAGAGAAAAACTGCTTTTATCCACATAATTTCTCTCTTACTGTACCTTACTGGATGTATTGCCAAACTCAATTCAAATCAACCAAATGTATTGACACCCTCCTCCCAACACACACACACACACACACACATGCACACACACACACACAATTTGGTATTTTAAAGGAAGTGGAATTAGGTGGACATCTGGTTATTTTAAATGTCACTTTCCTCATGATGCCATTTTTGCTCCTCACCCAATATTTTCTCTCCCTCCTTCCTCTTCTACCTTGCCTTATTATTTGGGCCCAGGTCTTGTGTCTCCCTCTAGGCTGTGTTTCTCAAGGGGAGGGACCATGACTTATGTATTTGTATTCCCCACTTAGAATAGTTCTCTCAATAAATACTTGATTAGAAAACTCTCTTTTAGCATTTCGTTTTTCAGCCTAGTACTTCACACATAATAAAATTATTATTATTATTGGTCAAGTTTAATAATCACTTTAAGAAGGTAGATTTATGGTCTCTATAAGTAAAGAAATCGAGGCACAGATAGGTTAAGTAATCTGCTCAAAACTGCACAGCAAATTATGGGGCAGGCCAGAAGGCAAATTAACATGCATCCAACTCTGTACTGTACATTCTCCAATGGAACACACAAAAAAGGGGTAGCAGTCCTCATTGCTTTCGTTCTTAGGGCTTGGATGTTCATAATGAATTTTTTCTTTAGGGATCACCATTCTCCAACTAACTATCAGCCTAGCAAGGGCATATCTAGCAGCTGGGGCCTTTCACTGTGATGCAGCAATATGTCTCCAGGGGAATGTTTCAGAGCAATTACTGCAGGCCCTTAACTGGTACCTGAGAGAATTATAAGTCAGAAATATTTACTGTACTCACTTCAGTAGAGAAAAGAAAGAATTAAACAAAGTAGGTCAGATTCCTATCATGGAAATTAGGCAGGCATTCTCCCCTCTGAAGGGCTTGCTATGGACGTTTTGCTGAGTAGAGCCCTCGTAAGACAAAAACACAGGTTGGCAAGCTTAGGGAGAGAACAGGAGGGCTTTGTGATTAATTTCAGGGGGTCTGGGAACATCCTCCTGTCCACAAATATTTTCCTCACTGGTACCTGAAATTCCATCATGAGAATTTCACACCTTTAAGTTTGAGCAGCATTCCTTGTTAAAATACAAAGCTTCCTGAGAAATGGGAAAGGAAGCAAAGAGTAACTATTTCCAAACTCCAAATCTTTGTTCCATTTCGTTTAAAAAATGTTCAGGGGGGAAAGGGTGTAAACTTCTCCTATGTAAAGGGTGTAAATTGCACCCATGCCATAAAAATGTATATGGATTGTTGATCAGATGGAGAGGATGACAGCGAATGTGAACTAGATAGTCAGTTAACAGTATGTGAAGGTAGCACAGACCTGTGGCAGGATGACTATTCCTGAGTGCTGGCAACAGTCACGGAGTAGCATCTATTTTTTTTTTTTAATTGGGATAGTAATGTAATTCATAATGCCTTGAAAATGAGTTCTATTTTTGAAGAAAACATAACTGACTGATACAAATTTCTGCTTATCTCTGCCATCCACACCTGGCAACAACTCAGCGCCAAAGCACCGTGCTCATTAATCCAGGGCATCCAGCCCCAGGTGGCGGTTGTCTAGGTTCCCAGCTCGTTCCTGGGAGCTATGAACCAGCCATTGCAAAGTTCAATGTCATCTTAGTGATGGCCAGTGTTACATATGAAGACAATTTAGGATAAGAAGACCATTTTTTTTCCCCCTGTGAAAGTAGAAACTGCTTATTAAAAAAAAAAAACTAAAACTGAAAATGTTGATATATTTCAAAAGAACTGTCCAATTTATTTTTCAATTTGATTTCGGGAAATACCTAAAATAGGTAGTTTGGAGCCACGTTGGATTCTTTCTTATGAAGACAGAAATGTGGACAGAGTGGCGTGAGGGTGCTGAGTTTGCCCATAGTGGAAAAGAAGAAAAAATGGCCTCGTGAATTAATGACCAAGTTGATTCCTCCATATAGTGATCCTAGAAGGCTTGAGATAAGGATTTGTACTATGGATATTGTTCTGGGCCTGAAAAATATAGGAATCCATGGTGTAGGACGATTGATCTGAGAGAATGTGGGATATATTCTGCTCTACATGGCTTCACTTCTCCTTTCTGAGCAGGGACACCTAAAGAGCAAATGTCTGTTTAATAAATGATGCCAAGAGATCATCAATGGTGCCCTTAGGAGGGATGGATATATGTGTAAATATGTAGGTCATGGAGGGAAAGACAAGGAGATCACAGAGAAGTAAAAGAAATATGCGAGCAAGGATGGTGTATTTGCATAGTTAATTAGAAACTTGCTCTATGAACACAATATCTGAATGATGATAACAGAAACTTATCACAAGCTAAGCTTGAAGCCCATCCCTCATGCTATGCTTCAGCCGAAGCTCACTCTAAGTTACTGCATTTGTTTCTTGGTACCTAGTGATTTTTTTTGAACAACTTCTAAAAATTATCTTCGGCCCTGCGGAGGGAGAAAAGCCATCTTTCACTGGCTTTTCTACTGAAGATATTTCAGGTTTTCATGGTGACAAGTCACCTTTCCGAATTGCTCACTTGCTTCCCTAGCCTTTTCAGGCAGGAAGGCAGTTACAGACGTCTCTGCCCAGGCAGGGCTTGATTTATTAAGTTGAAGCCAATTGATAACCAAGCAAGAGAAGATTCTTTGTTGGATAAAAGGATTTATTCTACAGTCCTTTATATTCTTTTCCATAGGTTACCTTCGGATATGTGTAGTAAAGGGATTTACCTCTCCATACAGTAGCTGTTGGAGGCCGTGGAAGTTCAAAATATGCCCTAGACTACATTAGTACCTGGACCCCTTTAAAGAAGCTTTATCGATTTCTTTTCACAGGGGTTTCTGGATGCAGCATTCTAGGAGAATGAAGGTTTAAGTTATTTTAATCTTTCTACCCTTGGATCAGCCTGAGCTTTCTCCACAACCTGGGAGCAGGCACATATGACTGCTGGCAATACTGGACTCTGGCCACCCAAGTGGCCCTCATTCCACAGGGGCAGCTACAATGATTTGCAGAGTTGTGCAGTGCTTAGCTGCTAGACGCTTCCTCTGAGACAGTATTTATATCATGTACTTCACAAATGTAGCTCAAACCTATTTAACTCCTTGCTAATGAGATCATAATTTAGTATAAGTGCAAAGAGCAAATTCAATAACGCATGCATATAACATTAGGAGTTGAAAGCTGTGAGTTATTTTTACTGAGGGCCCAACAATGCTAGTGATTGAAACCTATTGATGAGCATCTGTGCTAGAGAAGCAGCCCCCAAAGTCACCTGGAGATATGTGGATAAAGCCAGGGCATTTCCAAATGATAACCTCTCAAATTCAAAGTGATAGATCCCTTGATTACACAAGTTGTGAATTTCACTGATGGATTTCTGCCAAACTGGGCCTTTGTCCAATCTCTCCCTCTAGAACAGGAAACCTAAACCATTATGGGTTGTGGACTGTCTCACATAAACCAATTTGTCTGGGAAGACTTCTTACTCAATTTGTCCCTGACAGGGAGAAGGGGCTCAGGGAAGATGCTAAGCTTCTGGAGAAGCCAGTTTTAAGATGTGGCCACGGATAATTTCACAAGTACTTAATTCATATGATTCACTTGAAAACTCTGTTTTGAGATCCATTAAAAATTCAAACTATCACATTTCGTTGGGTTTTATCACATACACGGGTATTTTCTTTAGTTCATCCCAATGGTACTGAGAAAGAGAGGCATAGATTGAGAAGGACTGAAACCGATCTTCACCGGAAACTCACATGACAAATGTTTCTGAAGACGTCTAGTTCATTCTCCTGATTCTAGGCAAAATATTCATTGAGAGTTTAATCTGATGGGTGCCAGCATCCTATTTTCCCCCCAATAGCCCTCCGTTGACCATGACCCATAGAAAAATAATCAGTCTTAGCTTACACTCCAATAGATTGCAACAAATGGGGGTCTGTATATCAGATCTGAAAGCTGACTTCTAGTTGCTGCTCCAGGGTACATGCCACCCTCTTCCAGCTCGCATGCTAGCATCCACTTCTCTGCATTTCCAGCAGTGATGCTAGACAAGACACACTAGCAGAGTCAGTCTCTTCCTCTCTCTCTCTCTTTTTTTTAATGTAACATATGCTATTGTCTTAGGTCTACATTTTGAGAAATATTTGCTTCAAAGCCAGATGAAAGTAAGCTTTATGGTGAATCTAGCACTTGGACCACACTTTTGCCACCTTTGACAAATGGAGATTTGCCTCATGTGCCAAGGGCCAGATGCTATACCGCTCTCTAGGAAGTCAAAAGAGAATGGATTTCAGTTGTTCTCCATAAAAGAAATCTGCCCCCACCCTGTTCCACCAACCTCAATTCCCACCCTCATCGAATGTATTTCAATCATTTCAAATCTTTCGTGTTTCTTTTCCATGGCTGTCCTACCTTTCGGAGAGTGCAGTTCTATAATCTTCTTTCCAAATGAAAGGAAACCAAATGATTTGGTCTTAGAGGGGCAGAAAGGGCATAGACATGTACCATTTAACTGTGCACTGCAGCGGTGTCTTTCTTCTTGGCAATTGTTCAACAGCATTCTTACCTTCAGGCTTTTCAGTCCTGCTGCTCTTTCTGTAGCTCTGGTGTTGGACATTTGCTCATTATTTGTCAATAAGAAACACATTCAAGTTATCAGGATAAGACCAAAGGCAAATAATCACATCCTAATCATAGAAACCATGTCAAGGCCACGCAGTCAATTTCAAAAAAAAAAAAAAAAATTCACTAGAATGGATTAATTTTTAAAAATGTTTTCTTTCTGGATTACAATTTTTTTTTCCGGTGGTAGAATTTATTCTTTAACACCATCTGGTAAAATCAATGGTTTTGGTAGTCACTGGACTGGTTCAGTTCTTAAGGCAAAAAGGTCCCTTGTTTGAAGCAGCCACTTGAAAGAAAGTGCGGGTTTGCTCTTGGGAAGAAAACCTGAGTAAGTTCAAGGAGCAAATTTAGTCACTATCAGGGAAGATAACTGTCAGTTTCTTCATACTTCCAGGAGGCGGCACCAGCATAGAGACATGCAAACCAACGAAGAGCATAATATACTCACCCTACTCTTTGATCCCAAACCAGTCTTGGTGATTCACAGGAACTTCTTCTAAGACCCAGGAAGTGCCATCAATCTGTAATGATTCTTGACTACACACATAACAGTGTCAATAGAGAGTCACTGGGATCCATCTTAACCCTGGATATCCAAAATGTCTACCTTTAGGGATGGCTCCTGCCAATAAAAGGTCCATCTTGTTGCAGGTAAAAGACAGATGCAGATTCACATCAATTACCCAAGGCCCAAGAATGTCAAAGAATTCTGGGTGTGGAAGAGAAGTGGTTAAGAGATGGTGGCATAGGAGAGGAGGATTGTAGACATACATGGAAGAAGAAGAAATACACACAAAACTGAGGATCTCATTTATATATATAGGAAACACAGTACCACCTCATTCATCTCTGTACCACCAAACAGAAGCCGAGGACATTTGGAAATGTGCTGTCCTAAAGTATAAATTTTTTTCTATCTCTGAATAGGACACTTGGTAAGCAAATGTATGGGATTAAAAAAAAAAGATTGTTAGTGATAGGGAGGAGGAACATGTTTGAATTTCTTAAGAGAACAAACTCTTTTTAGGTACTTTAAAAGCACCCATGTGGAAGGAAGCACAACTAATTTTAATTGCAAGCCATTTTTGGAATTTACTAAAACAAGTTCCCTAAGTTCTTTCCTAGCATCACATTGGTTAGTTTATTCTAGTTCCTATGTATTTGTGAAGATAATAAAACTGCATTTCTCTATCAATACTCTATAAATCATAATGGTCATCCAACCATTTATTTAATTAATGGAAGTTTAAGTTCATATCCTATCCTTATCCCTTACTTGCCTATATGCCTTACAAGTTAAGGCAACTCTCATTGCAGTCAAGTAGTTCAGAATGGTCTCCTTTAAACATTCTGTTCCAATGTCCCCCAAAGCACGCAAAGTGTGCTGATTTTCAGCTTGGAAAATATGCACACTGGAAGTCGATTTAAATCCCTGGATAGAACTAAAACCAGGACAATTCTAGGGTGAGGTAGGGTAGAGTTTATAATGCCTTATCACCCATCACAAATAGATTGTTTCATTGACCAGCCCCCTTCAGGTAAGGTTAAGGTTGCATGGGGAAGCTAAGCTGGTGCCCTTTACCTAAGATTAAGGGAATGAAGCAGGGTGGGTGGGGGGATCAGAAGAATTTGAAAGTTTGAGGGCACAAGCAGCTGGGGAGGGAGGCTGATGTGGGAATTCAGCAGCTGAATCTCCATTCTGCTGTGATTTACAGCGACAGACTCTCACTGGCTGTGTCACAAACCCCTGGTGATTGGGGTTTATCGCTGAAACAAACTATTGGCTCTTAATTACTGCATTTGCACACACAATGTAATAAAGCACTAACACAGAAGGGTGGTTTGCAGGTTAAAAATTCCCAAACCACAGCTCTAATTTCCATGATCCTTGCCTGGGCATTTATAGTCCATCATGGAAGGATCAAGTCTGATTTGTTTAGGCCCAGTTAGCCCAGGTTTAGGAAATTGGTAAAACCAAGCAGAATTTTGGTTCTAACCTGTGGGTCTGGTGCAGGGGCTACCTTGGTGACTGACCTTGTCTTTATTCATTGTATCAGAAAAATAAAAAACTCTATTTCATTAGCTTAGGCGAGTGCACATTTAAAACAGCCTGACCATTGCTTGTTTCTTCCATAGAATAGTAACATTTTGAGAAAAGGCTTAGAATGTGTAATGTCTCATGTCAGGGGGGAAAAGTCAACAATTTAACATAATTGCCCATTTATCATTATTTAAAGGTTGCAGGGGAGAAAGAGAGAGAGAGAGAGATAAGTAATACATGCTTTTCTCCGTCTCCTGGTCTCAGAGATAATAGGTGTAGAAGCGTTTTTGAAAAAGTAAAAGCACTCATAAATGTCAGGCTTTGTGATTACTGTCATTTTTAGTCATCAGTACTGAGGGCTGGAATGGCTTAAATATGCTATTTGCCTTGTAACCAAGGTAGTTGAGAATAAACCTGATTTTTATGGAAATATATCACATGCAATCAGATTCACATTGCTCATGGGATGGGTAGATGTGATAAATTGCTGCCTACAATATTATCACCAGAGGTGACCCTGAAAGTCAGCAGAGATTTGTGACAGCATTAGCTGTGTGAACTTCTCAAAGTCACCACCATCTCTGGGTCTCACTTTCTCTATGAAATGATGGTATATTTGCCAATTGTCATGTTAACTGGGGATGGAATACAATAAAGAAATGTAATTCTCAAGCCATTTTACTAATACAGTTAAAACTCACTGATTTGGACTAACAGAGGGGGAGGATTATCTGAAGAAGAAAGTCCTGAATTACAAAATAGCTTCGAAGAATGACAGTTTCATTTAAGTCTGTTTTGTAACTCAAACTCACTATAAAACATTGCCTTAGTGGAGGTCCTCGTGAGAACTGCTTTAGCAGATAAATTTGTAATGAATATGATTATACCTAAAACAATGCTTCCGACATTTGAAAAAGGTTTGTTCTCTTAAGGAAAAATTCAACTGGCAGTCTAGTCTAAACTCTTCATTTGCTTAACAAACCTCTCTTGACCTCTTTTAGACTGTAGACTGGTCCCTGTCCAGTTTATCTCAAATTATAAATTAGAGGGCTCCAAAGTAATGAGGTTCCACTGCCTTTTCTACCTTCTCCTCCATTGATTTGTTTTTGGCGTCACCACTAAATAGTGGTAACACAGATTCAAGTTCATCTCTTGCCCCTTCTCTTGCTCACTCTCAGAAAACTGCAGGTAGCAAGAAGGAAGGAGATAAAGGCAAGCTCCTTGGTAATCCAGAAACGGAATAAGCAATTGTTGGATATGCAACACTGATCATACTATTATCCATAGTTGAGAAAGGGGTCGACTTATTTCAAAAGGTTGTCTGGAGGAATGACCAAAAAAAAGTGATTTGAAAGATGCCTGGCAAGTAGCACTATGGTCAAAGAAGTTGGAAATATCTAGGATCTACTGAAATATTTTTCTATTTGCATATCAAAAATCAGATCCTCTGGAAATCGTGGGGCTGGCAACAAAGTTACCTGATAATTTTGCAGCAGTATTAGCTGAGGAAATAACTGGGTGAAAAGTAAAAATTCAGCCAGATGCGTGCAGGTTGTTTTGTTTGTTTATGTAACATCAAACATCTGGTTATTTGAAAACTTCTGGGCAGTTGGCATCCTGTGGATGTTTTAGAGTCATCTTGATACAGTCCATGGCTCCTTTTTAACCCTGCTGGGTATGAATGATGAATTCGTAACAGCCATGTATCCAATCCAGCTCAATTTTTCACTCTGCAAGTCACTTGAATGATATAATTAGGTTCTCCGTGGCCTGATAATAATATGAGAAAAAAGACCAGGAAGAAGTTTCTAAATACTCTAGGCATCAGGTGAGCCACTACAAAACTCAAATGAGCCAAGTCAATAGCATCAGTTCACACTGGTGGGAGAGGAAGTTACTGCTTTTTGACACATAGTAAAACCTTGATTAATTGGAATCCATAAGGAATGGATGGAATTTTCAATAAGAATACTCATTTTGTCTCATTCTCGGCTAATCACACTTTTTTTTTTCTCTCAAAATGCTTGTATCCACTTTCTCGCCTCAGGCAAGCGGCCTCTAATGTTTGAGGGTCAATCCAGATGGAGAGAAGATAGAGGAGACAGAGCTGAGTGTGACCCAACCATAGGTCATCTCTTGGCAAGTGACTGAAAAAAAATCGATTCCTTGCAGTCTTCTTTTTTTGGTACTATTGCTGCTTTCTCATCAATGTGGAGTACTGAGGGGGGGCAATTCAGTTAGTTGGGGTACTGGTTAGGTGAGCTCTGGTTAATCAAGGTTTTACAGCAAAAGACCTCGCCAATGCTTGGTAAGATTATGTCCTGAAGAAAGTCATTTTTAAATTTATTTCTTGGAAAGTGCTCTGTGTTTCCAAACCCATATTATACTGCAGACTGGCAAACTAACTTTTCTGTCAGGATCCTGAGGAGTGGAGAGAGAAAGAGAGGAGCAGAGTTGTAACCATTGTCTCTGAAGGAGAAAAGTTTCGGCTTGCCTGTCTGTTGGTCTCTGATTGGGAAACACTATTCTTCACCTTAAGACGCCCATGGTATCTTGGTCGTACAAGAGCCGATCTTACATGCTTCAATATAATTCTCATGCCCTTTGAGCCATGGAGGATTCTGTTTTCAGGTGCTCTCCTGTACTTACCCAACGTGTCTTTCCATCATTTGGTATTGTGGCTTCTGAGCTTGCCCCTATTTCTTGTTGCTTGGTTGAAGGCTATTCATTCTTTCTAGCCCCGAAGAGCATTAAGGAGCCAAAGGAATGCCAAGTGAGATGGTTTTTCTCACAGCGGCAGCCTGGATAACCATTAGACCTACCTGAACTAGGAACACGGCTATAGGGAGAAGCCACATCAGGGATTCATGCACATAGAGTATCGGTTAGGTGACGCGCTTGTTTAAATATACAAAATATCTTTGTAAAGTCTATATATGTGGTGACTTATTGAAGAAAGACCCCATTTAACTTGAAACTGAGCTTGTTCTTTGGCTTTCAAGTTGAGTGGGGCCAGCTTAAATAGGCCATCACATATAGAGAGCAAGTCTCATCACTCACGCACATGATTGAAGAAGCCAACCAGCCACTGTGGGCAACCACCATACCATCATGCCTTAGGGGAGAAAAGGCTGTAACCTGACTTCTCAGTAGATGGATTTGATTTCTCACACCACTCATCTGAGGCAGGTGGGGACAGTCTTAAGGAAAGCCTCGGGCTCTTGAAAGCCTAGGGCGTTGAAACCTACACCACGGCCTTCATAAGGCAAGCAGTCTGGTGTGTGAGGGGAGGGAAGGGGTGTGGATGGGGGGAGCCTCTGTCTGGGAGTTTAAGAAGGGACCCAAGTTAGATCAAAAATGCGGGCGGTGCCCTGGAGCCTTTCTAGGTCCCAAAGCTGCCAGGCAGGGGAATAACCTGGTCATTCCACTTTATGTGCGAGTCTTGTGCTCTCTCCTCAATAATAAGATAACAGTCTTGCCGATTACTCGTCACTAAGGGTACCCGGTTGTGGTGACATTGAGGCTGACCTTGGAGTCACCGCCCCCGCTGCCGCACTCTCCTTTGTCGTACCACCATTTGTTTTTCAATTTGTCCAAGAGGCCTTGCTCATTCAGTTTTAATACTGCCAGGTTAACAGCATTTCTTGAAACGATAAAACATAACTTGTAAGAAAATGCACAAATGCTTAGGAAATCGTTAACGTATAAAAAGGAGCACAAGAGGACAAATTGGCTAAATTTCACAGAACGTGGAGCTATAAAAATGTCTGTACAGCAAATACAGGGTTAAATATTGGAAGGTGGCATGGAGGATAACATTTGCTCAAAACTGAAGTGTGCGGGATGGGGAGATTGTCTTTGATAAAGAAAGTAACAAAACACCACATCCATGCAATTAACATTCGTCACATATGGCACCATAACTTGGCTTTTACCATTTAAATTGAAAAAGCCGTTGAACTATAAAATTAAAACAGCAACAAACAGTCAGAGAGGACAACACAGAGAGAGAACATTAAAAAAAAATGGATGCATTAAATAGATGAAACCATAATTTACCGTCTTATTTAACTCCATGGAATATTGTAGATTTTAAACTTTTAAAAGTTACCTCAAAATCCACAAGAAAGAAAATGACAACAAAATGCATCAGGGTAGGTGGAATACTATAACAACACGGATATTGTTATATTATTCCACCCACCTTAATGCTGAGCCTTTGGGGGTTGCCACACCATAGCCTTTGGAATCCAGATTTCCACCAACTTTCATCGTATCACACGGTTTTCTCTGCTCAATGTACTCATTCATGGTTGACTCCAGCAGGAAGGCGAACTTTCCCTTGGACTTCCGCACTCGGGCCACTCCGTCTGCTGTTGTTTTGGTAAACACAGATGGCTCTGCTGATTTCATGTAAGACCACATTTTCTCATAGACAGCAATCTTGGATCTCTGCAACAGAGATGAGAATTCTTAGAGCTACCAGATACTAAAACTGGAAGAGGCCTCAGTGCAGTGGTTTTCAAATAGTTTTGATTGCCATCCACAGTAAGAAAAGCACGTTACACTGCAACCCAGTAAGTACATTCATACATATGTAAACATGGTTCCAGGGGCTTCCCTGGTGGTGCAGTGGTTGAGGGTCCGCCTGCTAGTGCAGGGGACACGGGTTCGAGCCCTGGTCTGGGAGGATCCCGCATGCCGCGGAGCGACTGGGCCCGTGAGCCACAATTGCTGAGCCTGCGCGTCTGGAGCCTGTGCTCCGCAACAAGAGAGGCCGCGATAGTGAGAGGCCCGCGCACCGCGATGAAGAGTGGCCCCCACTTGCCGCCAACTAGAGAAAGCCCTGGCACAGAAACGAAGACCCAACGCAGCCAAAAATAAATAAATAAATAAATAAATTAAAAAAAAAAAACAACAACAAAAAGAACATGGTTCCAAAATAGGATTCTCAGAACCACACTCATCTTTGCTATGTGTGATGCTCTCTGATATCTTCTACTCTATTTGAATTCACTTAGAAAAATGCCAGTCAGGACCCACTAAATTGATTTTATGGCTCCAATAATGGGTTGCAACACTTTGAAAAACACTTTCTTAGTTCAATCTTTCTCTCAATTCAGAAATCACTCCTAAACTATCCTGCTATGTGATTACCCTTTACTGCCTGAAAAAAAAAAAAAAACAAACAAACGGCTCTTGGAAGGGAGTGTACAACCATTTTAGTTAGCCTACTCCAGTATGGGGCATTAATTATTGTAAGAAAGTACTTCCTTATTCTGACCTGAAATTTGTTTCTCTATGACTCCGACCCTTTACTACTATTCACTAGAGCTATGCAAAGTAATTCTGTTCCTTCTTCTACATGATGGTCCTTCAGATATTGCGAGGTTGTTGTTATGCCCCCTCTTCATCTCTTCATCAGGTTAAACTCCACTGGTGTCTAATACTATTCCCGGAACCCCCACTGGTCTTTCTCCCATGGGGTTCTAGCTAGCAGTGTCTCTCTTAAATTGGAGTGTCTAGAAATAAGCATGGCATCCCTGTTATACGACAAGGACAGAATGAAAAAAACTGCTTCCTGTCTTTGGAGCATTATTTTCTATCAATCACTACTGCTTGAGTTTTCATGAACATATTTAGTCTTTCATCCATCCTTTCAACAAATACTTATTGAGCACCTGCTATATACAAACCACTCTGCTGGGGGGTGTGAAGAATATGAGAGTCCTTCCCTCAATTCAGATTGAGGTCGAACCCTCCAAACTGTTAGTTTTTTGTACCATGCCAAGTTTCCCTCATCATTAGCTTTTTGAATTTAATTCCATTAAACTTCAATCCAGTTCAGGTGGTCCTTAGAACGTGTACTAAATACTTACAGGTCTATGTTAGGCATTTTGGAGAATATAAAGGAAGCATGGTCTCAGTGACCCCATGACTTACAATCAGGTTGGGAGCTAGATCCTTAGGAATGAAAACCCTAGAGAAAAATTAAAAAGAATCTTTGACCAGAAGTGAGATAGCCTGGTAGAAACTATAAACACATGCCATGTTTTCAAGCATCCTTTTATGGTGTTTTCTGGCCTCTACCTCAGCTTTTTGGATTGTTTATTTAGCTGCTCTTCTCTGGACTTTGGCCAGCTGCATTGTTTCTTTCTTGAGGCTTGCTTGGACCTGCTCAAATAATTCCAGAATTATTTGCACTCCCAGAACTATCACCATGGAAATTAAGCATTGTGTTTATGGCAATCAGATCCTCACTGAGTCACTGAAATTATTCACTGAGATGAAATATGCTTGATTTGCATAAAGAACAGGAAAAAAGCCAATATGGCTGAAGCCAAATGAACAAAAGGGAGAAAGGTAGGCAAAGAGCTGAGAAGGATAATCAGAGGTCAGATCTTGTAGGGCCCTGTAGGTCATGGTAAAAAGTTTGGATTTGTTTTACATGTGATAGGAAACCATTGGAGGATTTGAGGAGGAGTGTGAGAAGATCAGATTTAAAAATTTAAAGCATTACTCTAGCTGCTGTATGGAGACTAGACTATGAGGTGGGCCAGAGTGGAAGCAAGGAGATTGGTTAGGAGGCTATCCTAATGAACCAGGGGAGAGATGGTTGTGACTTGGACTAGGCTGGGAGCAATGAAGGTAGAGGGAAAAGGTTGGATTCAGGATATGGTTTGGGGAGATAGCAAACAAGCCTTGCTGATGGACATCTTCACCTGATGGACCTGGAGACATTTTCAGATTAAACATTTCCAAACCAAACTTACTGTCTTCCTTGTACAGCCTGGTTTTCCTTCTAAATTCATCAGCAAACTACCTAACATCCAAGCTAGAAAGTTTGGTTTTTATTCTTTCTTCAGCCTCTCATTATGCCATGTTTATTCTAACATAGAAATGCCTGTAGGGTCTGTCCTTTTGTCTTCTTTTCATTCTCATTACCGTTGTCCTGGGGCAGGCTCTCCTCAGTTTTGGGTCTAGACTGCATTGCCTCCTAACTGGTCTCCCAGCTTCACCTCTCTCTTCAACTTATCCTCCACTGATCCTTCCAAATGTAAATCTCATCAAGTTACTTCATTCTTTAAAATTCTCGATAGTTCCCTAATAGCTACAGGCCAAAATCCAAACTCTTACGTATGATATTCAAGAGTCTTTATGATCTTGACTACTCTCCTAGGAGCCAGTCAGAATGGACTACTCACTGTTCACTGAGATATGCCACACATTTGCATGTCTTCTACCTCTGGTTATGCTTTTGCTTCTGCCTGAATTGTCCCTATTCACCCTACAAGATCCAGAGTGAATATCATGTCTTCTGTGAAATCTTTCTTGACTCACCTCTGACCCCACAGAAGTGCTTCCTCAGCTATTCTCCCAAAGTACTTTGTTTGTACGTTTGTTATAGAGCTTTTACTAAATTGCATTAAGGTGTGTTGGCTATGGGTCTGTCTTCTCCATGTTACTGGGTGATTTTGAGGACAAGTCCGTGCCTGATTCATTTTGGTAGCCCTCTTGGAATCCAGCATAATGCCTGGTGCATGGTAGGTATTCAAGATATATTTAATAACTGACCTTAGGCCTGATCAGGGTGACAATAAGATTCTTGGTCAAAGATATCAGAAGGTTGGTGAAAATGGCTACCAGCACTAATTTTATAGCACTGTAGAATTCTAGAGCTGAAGTTACTCTAAAGATCATTGGATCTTTCTTTTTTGTAAATAGGTTTATTAGAAAACAAACTTATGGTTACCAACAGGGAAAGGGAGGAGGGATAAATTGGGAGATTGTGATTGACATATACACACTACTATATATAAAATAGATAACTAATAAGAACCTGCTGTATAGCACAGGGAACTCTACTCAATACTCTGTAATGGCCTATATGGGAAAAGAATCTTAAAAAAAAGAGTGGATGTATGTATATGTATAATTTTTTTAACATCTTTATTGGAGTATAATTGCCTTACAATTATATGTATAATTGAATCATTTTGCTGTACACCTGAAACTAACATAACATTGTAAATCAACTATATTCCAATAAAAGTTAATTTAAAAAAAAAGATCATTGGATCTTTCTCAGCTAAACCACTCAGGATATATGTTTTATAATCCGTGGTTTGTTTGGTTTTTTGCCACTTAGCCTGCCTTTGATGTCCACACTAATAACTTTCCTCCTAATAATCAAGACCTCCTAAGATTGAAATGAAATCTCATCCATTGACATTTATGCTCATTTCACATCACATTATCCTCATCTGACACATGAAACAATTTCTAAGCATCATAATGAAATATTCTCAATGACTTTATTTTATTTCAGTAGGAATTTCCTAGACAATTGCTCAAAGAATTTTTCAAAGTAGTAAATAATTCAGATGCACAGAAAGATATAAAAAATTATGTTAAGAACACCTGTGTACCTGCCACGAAACTTAAGAAATAAAATATTATGAAGTTAGTTGGAGTGTGCCTATGTATCCTCCCTGATTGCATATGCCTCCTTCTGGGCCAAAAGTAATCTCTATACTGAATTTGGTCTTTATCATTCCGTTGCATCTCTTTATACTTTTTCTCCTTTGTAATGGCTGCATAGCATTTTAATCTATGAATATATCATACCTTATTTACCCAATCCCCTACTGAAGGACTCTTAGGCCAGTTCCAATTTTTTGCTATTATAGACAACACTGTGGTGGGTATGTACCTTTGTTCACTTACAAAGAGGCATTTTGTGTTCTTCATCTTGGCCCAATCAAATCTGAGTGAAAGGGAGAGGGGGTTAGAACAATTTGCCTCTTACACAATTTGCAAATAGGCCATTACTTCCAAAGATAAATTTATAAGGCAAGGGCAAAGGGGTCCATGAATTTTGATCTGAGTGTACTATAATTTGGACTCATTTACTTCATCATTTACTTGAGCTCTTTGATTGCTGATACAGGTTAAAAGGTTTATTCCTTTAGGTAATGATGCATTTCTAGGAGAATAAATGGCAGTACTTGAAGTGGGTACTTTAAATGTGTGTGGTGTACATGCAACAGATATTAATGAATGCAGTAAATGAAAAGTTAGTTAGTGGCAGAAATGATTGGGTCCTGGTTGGTGACTGATTTCTGAAGGACGTTAGAAAGGGGAAAAAGAAATGGCTCATCAGTGAGAAGAATTAAGCTGAAATGTTTATCTTCCTAACTAGTATTTAAGTGACAGTATAACATTGAGAAAAAAAGAAAAAAATATCGCTAGAATTTTTTTTTTTTTGCAGTCTTATTTTGGCTGAAATATTGAAGGCAATAAAAGGTATTGGACCTTAGCTCAATCATCTGGAAGAAATTTTAGAAATTATGGGCAGGATGTGTAACAGCAAATTCATTTTTCTCTAACCCACCATGATTTATTTATTTCATCCCACAGAGCACCATTTTGTACCTAAGAAGGAGTAAACAATGGTTATGTAGAGAGGCCATAAGAAATTCTCTTAGAACTGCTAGATAATTAGCAAATTAAATCCAGAAAGAGAAATACATGAATGGGGGAGGAACAGATTAACCCAAAACAGTAGATAAAGTAGCACACTAGCATTCATGGATTCCACAGTCACTGTTCTGACTATTTGTGATAGACCATGCAGGTCAATGATATGGAGAAGTTTGCTTTTTTGTTGAGGTGAGAATTTGAATCTTGGGCTCTGTGGGGCTGGTGTGTGGAAGCAAGAGATTAGTGAGGGCGCTCAGCCCACCACTCAGCCCTTGGCTTTCTTTGCAATGGTGTTGGTTGCTCCTTGTCACTGTGCGTAAAAGTGTTCCTCTGTAGACCCAGGTCAGCACAAGGTAACTGTATGGTGCAGTGGTTGAGAGCATGGAGTCACACTGCTTGTGTTATAATCCCACTTGCCTAGTGTATAAATTATCTGGCCCCTATGTGTCTCAATTTCTTCATCTATAAAATGGGACGATTTTTTAAAAAGTGTCCACTTCAAAGGTTTATTGAGAGAAATTACATGAGTTAATACAAGCATCTCACTTAGAACAGTGCCCGACACACAGGAAGTGCTGAAAAACAATACTTATTTTTATAGTACAGAAAGCGTAATTTGTTTTAGTGGCAGAATTTAATAGCACTATAAATTACGTCAGTCCCATATTTACAGAAACATGACTTCATTTTATAGAGGAAATTATATGTGCAAGTATTATTCACGTATCTGGATCTTCAGACATATTCCTAGTGAATGTCCATGGTCTGCCATCAGCAAAAATCATTATCATGTGATTTGGATTTAAAAATTTTTGTTGGTGGAGGAAAAATGGGTAGGATGGCAAATTTCCTTTTTTTTTAAAACATCTTTATTGGAGTGTAATTTCTTTACAACGGTGTGTTAGTTTCTGCTGTATAACAAATTGAATCAGCTATAAGTGTACATATATCCCCATATCTTCTCCCTCTTGCGTCTCCCTCCCACCCTCCCTATCCCACCCCTCTAGGTGGTCACAAAGCACCGAGCTGATCTCCCTGTGCTATGCGGCTGCTTCCCACTAGCTATCTAGCAAATTTCCTTTTAAATTTATGTTTTGTGGTTTAGTTGAGGTTCATACATTAAAATCCTCATTAGCCAGAACACCACTACTGGGGAGACCTGGTGAATGAAATTTTCTGCTTCCCCGAGAGTTAAATTAGAATATTCACTTGGTCAATAGAACATCCAGTTGGACTCAGTAGAGTAACAGACTTCTAGGGACAGAAGGGACCTTAAAAACCATCTGGTTCAGCCTTTCACCCAGTGTTGCAATGGCTTCTCTGCTCAGATGCCTCTGGCGGTCAGGCACTCCCTAGCTCACAAGAGGCTCAGGAAGTAGCTTACTCCATGGTGGGACAGTTCAAGTTGATAGAAAGTTCTTTTTGTTGGGCTGACATCTCTCATGAGAGCCTCTCCCCCCCTCCAGTCCTACTTCTGCCTTTTGCTTGAATTGGGCAACCTCTCGGCTTCCATTTCTCCACTGTATGTAGCACTGATTTTACTGCCTTGTAATGGTCATCCCCAGTGGATTCTGAGCTTCTTCAGAGTAAGGATTACGTCTTTTTTTGTCTCTGTATTCCCATTGTCGAGCATAATGCCTGGCATGCAGGAAACCCTCACTACGTATCTGTGGAACGAATGAATGTTAAAATTGTAGTTCCACCCACTGGTCCTAATTCTGCCCTCTGAAGTGTTACTGAATAACTATGCTGTCTTTTCCACATGATGTACAGCTTGAAGACTATCACCACCGTGTCACCTTTTAACTGTCTCTTATGTAAGCTAAATATTTTAATGGGCTTCACTTGTTACTTGTATGGTGTGAATTCCAGTCATCCCCTTCCCCTTCTGGTCACCATCTCCCAGATATATATATTTTTTAATTTTTCAAAGTCCCTCCTAAAATGTGGCCCCCAGAATTGACCACAATATGCTTGATATAGTGGCACTAGCACAAATGACAATGAGACCATTTCTTCCCACGATCTGGACATGAGCACAATTTTTCACTTTGACAGGATTCAACAGGCATATTTAGATATGTTGATAGTTGAGAATTAACTACATTCACAAAACAGACCAATAAATTGAAAGCATAATTGTCAACAGAGGCATAATCTGCTAATTCACTTTATGGTATTAATTTACTGTCAGCTTGCAGACTAAGTATTATATAATTTGTGAAGATAGTATCGGTGCTTGTGACATCTCTATGCCTCAAATGTGTACAATGTGTTCTGAGTGAATAATTTGAGAGGGCAGAATGAAAGAAGGGTAAGGGGAAGATGGTTTCAGTTACTTCGTACTCCATTATTCCTCAAAGGGGAATGGTCTAGCTTTATGTATTTATTAATTTTTCTTGGCCACTGTTGCCATCATGCCTATATTGTCCATTTGCATCACTGTATGTATAAGACTAGCCTTGTACAGACATGTCAAAAAGAGGCTAGATTTAGCTTTGTATTCTCAGCCTCTGTCTCCCCTGATTTCACTGTCTTTCTTCCTTATCCATCCTGTACCCCTTTTTTGGTATCAGTAGTCTTGGTCCTCATGGAGGTGTTCACTGATGTTATAAGGGCTTCTGTTACCCTTGAGCAAGGGGTAATTTTTGTTTGAATAGGGGATTCACATCCCAAAAAGGAGAGTGGGTTTCCTGGTATCATATAAGGTGCCTTCTAGAGGCTGGAGAAGACCAGCCCTATGAACAGGACACTAAGAAAGGGGAAAATGGTGAGGGTTTCCAACAAAAATGCCTTCCCCTCACTCATTTTTGCCTTCTCTAACTTTATTGTGGACTATTTATTGCTTAACAGTTTGGTCAATTTCTTCTCTAGATCATACCTTTAGTTAAGAGAACATCATTAAAAACTATAATCTGCTTTCTCTTCTGAATTACTTAGCCCCCTCTGAAATTTCTGCTTTTAATAAAGGTTCAGGTGGCATTACCAGGTGGTACAAATGAAAAAAAAGGTGGCTTTGGGTCTCTGTCTGCAGATTGTAGTTTGTATTGTGCATACCGGTGATGTCAAGAGGGGCCACCGAGGGCTTTTAACCTACCTGCTCTTTTCCACCAATCCACCCCAAAGTCACCAAACAAACATGTCTGGGAAAAACTGTGTGCTTGCTATGCAAACATAGTTTCCAGATAGATCCCAACCAGAATGCCACCCTGAAGGGCCTCCTATATAGAAATTCGGAGATTGCCACTGGCTCAATAACTTGCCCCAGGTCACACGTTAATGAGGAACAAAGCTGAGATCCCATCCAAGTCTGCTGAATTCAAGGCTACAGACACACTTTTTCCACAACAAGCCCAGCCTCTTCAGCTCTAACACTGACCATATACTTTCTGGTGAAAGAGAGCAACTCACCTTCAAAAACGTTTATTTCTTCAAGTTTTGTTTTGTTTAAAATCGGGGCAAATTGTAAATTAACCGCAATCTCTTCCCACTGAGGCACTGGAATAAGTGAACATTCTTGTCATACACTGTAACACTGCTACAGGCCCCTGGCGTCCACACTTCACCACGTGAAGGGATCAGAGCAATTTGGGGCAGAAGAGGAAGAGCACATCTGGCTTGCCAAATGCATCTGACACACGTTTTAAAGAAATCATTAGCTCTGATGAGGCGCATTTGGGAAAAGGAATCATTGAATTTTACACATTTTTTCCCTGAAGCAAAGGAAATGGTTTCCATGTTGACTTGGAGCAAGGCACACAGGAAATGATTTCATTTCTAAAGCATGACTGAAGCCCCAATTTCATTGTCCTTATTTCCTTCACTTCGGTTCACACCTTTCTAAACATTCAGACTGCTTGTCAGTTTCCTTTTGCCTCCGGCAATCAGTGGCTGCGCTGTGACTGTGTTTTAGTGAAAGTAGGGGGAGGAAGGGAATGGAATACCGGTTTCTGTCCTTTGCTTTTCTCTTGGTGTGTTATGATCCTGGCTGAGTTATTTTGGGGGCTGGACTTTTAGATAACTTCAGTGCAGGCGAGGTCACCTTTTGCCTGGACATTTGAGTTTTGCTCGCAAACGTCAAGTACACATCCCAAGTGCCTTTGCCTGACATTTTCATGCTGTGCTCTAAAGTCCAGGGACAGGTTTCCTTCTACCTCAAGGAATACTATTTCAGATGTCTCCTTTCCAAAGGTGCAGGTGAAAACCCAGATCAGTTTCCGGTCACCTTCCTAGTGTCCCTCCCTGGCATGCAAAGTCAGACTATTATTCTGATTCGTCTTCTGCTTCTCTGGTCAGGTCAGGCTAAGAATAGTCCAATGGATTGAAAGTAGCATCAGTGGCTCTATGACTTTGAAAGCCAGAGTCAACAAACTCTTGGGGAAAGTGGTTCTAAGGTCCTATTGTTCTATTCTGAGGGAATAGAGGAAGGGACACAGTATCCTCTACCCCTGTGGCTCTCAATCAGCAATGATTTTGCCTCCCAGGAGACATTTTTTTTTATTGTCACGACTTGAGGAGAGGAGGCGTTACTGGTATCTAGCGGATAGACGCTAGCGATGCTGTTAAACATCCTGCAATGCACAAGACGCCCCTACCACCAACGATGATCAATGATCAACCAACAATGCTCCAAATATCAGTAGTGCTACCCAATTGAGAAACCCTGCTTTATGGGTTTTGATAAAGCCACCATTAACTGGGCAAAACAATAATAATTAACATTTAATTGAGCTCATACTTTGTTCTAGGCTCTGTTTTAGGGGTTTTACATGTGTTAACTCATGTAATACTCATGACAACTCCATGAAATAGATTATATTATTATCCCATTTTCAAAGTGCAGAAACAGAGAAATTAAGTAACTTGCCCAAGGCCATACAGCTAGTAGGTGAAGGAGCTGGGAACTCACTCACGCAGACTCCAGGGTCTGTGCTCGCAAACAGTACACTGTTCCCAGGTGGGTTAGGTAGTGGTTGTAAATCGTATGCTAGGGCTGGACCATATCCACATAAATTCTGTTTGAAATGGTGCCTATACTTTAGCATAACTTCAAGGGGCATGATATTTCTATTAATACCTCCCTGAAATGTGAGATTGGAGACCAGGATGTCTTGCCCTTAACCTACATGAAAGCCCCACTTTTTAAAAGAAGTCAACAAATTATTTTTTTCTCTTTATTTTGAGAATGAAAATCTATAAAAACGAACTACTAGGGCTGTTATCAAGCAAGACTGAATTAACTTTTACTGTTTCTGATACACTTCATTTGTCACTTCCCCACCTGGGCAGTACCACCTCTTCCCCATTTACCTTACCAGGTACAAGATGCCCTCCCCCTACCCTCCCCTGCTCACAGAAAAGGATTGGAAACATTTGCACTGAGGAGTAAATGATGGAAAACAATCAAAAGTGTGATCCCCTTGCAGGAGAACTTGCATTTCAGCAAAAAGCAAAACATAGCTAAAGGAATGATAGCCTAAGTGGTGGACATATCAATGGTTAAGGGAGAGGTGTGTGCATGTGTGTTGAAAAGCTGACTTTGCTAACTACATACCCCCACCTTTAGATTGCAGAATCTGTGGCTAGAGAATGTGTGCCTGCTACACCCCTTCACTACTAATTAGAGCAAAGTCTCAAACTCCATGACTTCCAAGCAATGGATTGGCTCTAGGGCTGCCATCACTATCGAACACTGCAGGGCCATTTCCCTCAGCTTGCTGGAGCTCCATCTGTCAATGAAATTTCATCTTCAACAATCCGGAGCCTATAACCCTTGACCAATTGGACTTCACTTTCCAACTGTGTTTTTATTTTCTATCAGTAAGATATTAAAAAGAGAAGTTCAATACTCTTATTATTCTTGAATCAATTAATTGTAATACAGAGGGCAAACCTGACAATGCAGAGCCTAGGAAATGAGAGGAACAAATTCTCTTCTATTAAGGAGAAAAATCTATCCTGGAATTGCAATCTTTTGAGTTTCCGCAGTGGCTGTTTCTTCCAGGTCCTTAGAGCAAGAATTATTTTCATACTAAGGGAAAAAAAGCAACAGAAAAGGGCTTCCCTGATGGTGCGGTGGTTGGGAGTCCGCCTGCCAATGCAGGGGACACAGGTTTGAGCCCTGGTCTGGGAGGATCCCACATGCCGTGGAGCAACTAAGCCCCTGCACCACAACTGCTGAGCCTGCACTCTAGAGCCCGCGAGCCACAACTACTGAGCCCACGTGCCACAACTATTGAAGCCCGTGCACCTAGAGCCTGTGCTCTGCAACAAGAGAAGCCACTGCAATGAGAAGCCCGCGCACTGCAACGAAGAGTAGCACCGCTCGCCACAACTAGAGAAAGCCCGCATGCAGCAATGAAGACCCAATGCAGCCAAAAATAAATAAAATAAATAAATTAATTTAAAAAAAAGCAACGGAAAAAAAGAAGCAATTTTGCTCAGAGATATCAAGAAGAACCCAAATTTTCCACTTAGTATTTTTTTGGAAGAGTTAGTTTCCCAAAAGGTGAGCTGGAACTAATCTGAAGAGTTCTCTTAAAGCCAGCTCATCTGTTCTCTACCTGTAGGTAATACCTACCTGGGAAGCTACTGATCACTGCTCCTGTGATTCTGATTTAATTGCGTGATGTGGGGCCGACATTGAAAAACAACTTCCTAGGTGATTCTAACGTTCAACTTGGGTTTAGAACAATCAACAAAGATACTACAACAGCAACAACTAGCTGCCAGTTATTTGCAATGAATACTGACAGTGAGAAGGCTACCATTTATTAAGCACTTACAGGTACAGGAACAGTGCTTCACACTTTACATACATTATTGAGAATCCTTAAAATGACCTTGTGAAACAAATATTATCCCCATTTTATTGATGAGGTAACTGATGCTTATAGAAGTTAATTTGCTGTTTCCAGATGATACAGCTGGTAAAGTTTCTAGCCCTGACCTCTTTAAACTCCAGGCTCATTTATCCAACTGTCTACCTGACATCCCCACTTGGATATCTCATAGGCATCTCCAACTTAGCATGGCCAAAATGCAGCTCTTGATGCTTCCCCACCCCCGCTTGCTATTCCTCCAGGGTTCTCCATCAGAGAAAATGGCGCTACTATCCAATTCTTCCAGTTGTGCAGGCCAAAGTCTTTGCAGTCATCCTTGACTTTTCTCTTTGGTCACACATTCCACAGCCTGTCAGTGCAATCTTCAAAATATATTCAAAATCCAACCTCTTCTTACCACCTTCATCTTAGTCCAAGCCAGTCATTTTTCACTTGAAATCTTGCACTCGTTTCTTAAGTGGTCTCCCTGCTCCTCAACTTTCACCCTCACCTAGCAGTCTGCAGCATCCTTTTGCACATAAATCGGATCATGTCATTCCTCTGCTCAAAGCCCTCAGAATGGCTTCCTATCAAATACAGAATAAAATCCAAAGTCCTTACCAGGGTTTAGAAACCCATCACAACAGGCTCTGGGTTGCCTTTGCTGCTGTCATCTCTTTCCACTGTTTCCCTCTCTCACTTCACTCCTGCCACATGGGCCTTTAGCATCAAACCTACCAAGCACAATTCCCATGTCAGGGCCTTTGCTCATGCTGTAACATCTTGAATGCATTTCTCCCCACCCCTACTCCACCTCATGTTTGTGTAGTTGGCTCCCTCACTTCATTCAGGTGTCTGGTCAAATGTCACTTCAGCAGAGAGGTCTTCCCCCATCAGCTGAGATGAAATAGCACTCCCAACAATTTGTCTTCTTACCTACTTGTTTTTTTTTTTCACTTAACACCAACTGAAACATGTTATATACATATTTATTGCTTTTGGTCTCATCCACTGCAATGAGTGCAAGGACTTTGTTTTGTTTGAGCACTTTGAGCAAGCGCTGTCACATAGAATATACTCAATAAATATTAACTGGATGAATAAATTATCTGAAAATATTAACTGGAGTAGCTGAGGTTTAAACCCAGATCATTTGACACCAAAGTCTATATTCTTAATTACACTGTCATCATTGGTCTCCCTCCCACCCCGTTTCACACCTCAGAGAATTAAAGTGGCAATTCCAAGGTTGCAAAGATGCGAAGTGGCAGAGTTAGTACTCAAATCTAGGTATGTTGGCTTCCAAAGCCTATACTTTTTCTACTACTCCATACTGCCTTCCAGTGGAGAAATTGCTAGGACGACATGAACCAAAATGCCCGTGAATTGATTGAGGTATACTTCTTTGACCTGTCATTTTGACAAGATTTTATATAGCCTTAATCTTCTTTGGCTCAACTTTGAAGCCTGTGCAATACGCTATGAGGTAAAAGGCAACTACATAATACTCCACTAGCCTGTCACAAGGCCCTAAATCCTACCACTAGAGATCATGCCTTATTTGACTTAGACAAATTACTTAAATTTCTCTAAGACTCTAATAATTATCTCTGAAATGGGGATAGAATATTAAATGAGATGATTTATCTAAAGCACTCATCACAGTTCCTGGCATGTAGTAAATCCTCAATAAATTAGATTATGCTATCATGGCGAATGGAAGGGTCACACAACTCATTACCACCACATTTATATGACTTGGTTTGTTAGAGAATTTGTGCCAGAGGACTACTGGAGGGAAGGAGGCTCAAGATAGTTCTTGGGGAGGGCAGGCAAGATGAGGTGCTACCCTGATAAGTCAGGGGGCAGATGAGGGCATGGGCACATGTAGATGGGCAGAAGGATGGTGCCAGGTTATGTGCTGTCAGTGGGACTGAGGCACAGACTAGAATCAAAGCTAACTCACTAGGTATTTAGCAGAGAATACCTTTTAAGGCCAAATGGGGTTACTAAAATGCTCAATTTCAATATAATCACATTTCACCCTCCCCTGTGGCTCTCAATTTTTGAACAGTTGGGTTTAAGATTTAAGTCTTTTCCTTCTTGATATGCAAGGAGTCTTCCGGTAAGTATTATTTCTAAAGGCGCTATGCTGAATAAAAAACGTGGCTGGCTGGGGTTTTGTCTGGCAAACACACTGACTGTGAAAGCTGCAGGAAAATTGATTTTCTGGCATTTGCATGTCCTGGCACAAGCTCTGTGGTAATAGGAACTGAAGTTATAGAACCTTCTGGTAAGTGCAGCATGTGGAGGTGACTTCACAAAATGATTAGGTTTCACTAACCTTCACCACTGGGGACCAAGGCAATGGTTCCCATATGCAAAATGGCAGATAAAACTACTAATTTACTGTTAGCTAATTTAGAGAAGTAGTCAGATAGCCACTTAATTTGATACACACACTCAAACACAAGTCAACATACTTTACACCCGTATTCTTCATGCTCAGGCCTTGATCCCAACCTGTCTTTATTCTGCTTTGGTCAGCATGAGGGCTGTGGAGAAGCCACCCAGGCACCACTTGTTCTGCAAGTGGCTTGCTTGTCTATAGTGAAATTTTCAGTGACTTGTTTTCTTTAGGTGCACAGAGCAGTGGTTAAGAGCATAGGTTCTGAAGTTATAAAGACCTGGCTTTGGTTCTTATTACCTGTGCGACTTTGGGCAAATAATTTAACCTCATTGAGTCTCAGTTTCCTCATCTGGAAAATGAGGATGGTAATAGGACCCACCTCATAGTGTTCTTGCAATGATGAAATGAGAGATTGCTTATAATAAATTGAGCATAGCTCTTGACAACATAGTAAGCACTGAGTTACTTAGTTAAGAAAGTTAAGTTAGAAACTTAGTAAAGTTTCTCTCGCATTCAATAGTTGCATCAGGCACTGTGGAAGGCTGCTGTAGGGGATGAAGATATTGGAAGACATGGTCCTTATGCTCAAGAAGCAAAGGGAACTAACAGTCAGAAACCCTGTCCAATAGCACTTTCTGAAATATTCTATGTGTCATCCAATATGGTAGCTTCTAGCCACACATGTCTGTTGAACACTTGGAATATGGCTAGTGTCACCAAGCAACAGAATTCTAAATTTAATTTTAATTACTTTAAATAGTCACATGTGGGTGGTAGGCACCATATTGTGTAGTGCAGGTCTACAGCTTAAGTAAAGGAGAAGGCAGAGAGGTACCAAAAGGCAGCGCAGGGACACCAAGAACTATTTTGCCTGCTTCACAATATTTTTCTTATTTTCCCTGATGATTGAAGTGATGGCTGCATGAAATGCAAGTCCTGCCTGCACCAGTTGGAGGGGTTGGCTATAGCCTAGGTCAAGGGGCAGGGGAGGAGGGGGAATAACTTCTGTCCTATTCAGGGCTAATCTGTAACTCTGGGATAGTTTACCCAGCCTGTGTGTATGGAAGGCCTCTCTAGAAAAAAGGTAAGCTGTATTATTCGCGTGGGCAAAAATCCCTTGGGTGTACGTAGGAACTGTTTCCTTTAAATTTATCCTATTTGTGCAAAATTGAAAATAAATGAACTCCTGGGTCTAGGTACACCATGAAAGAATATTCTTTTTATTGCTGTCTGAGAACCATACTTTTCTTTAAAAGAGAAGATCATTATCCAAGGAACTATTTGTGCAAAAAAAATAGAGTATGCTCCCTAAATTTCCACCCAGCCTGATCTTTCTCTTTCTGGCTCTGTGAGTTGCTACGTTAAGTTGTTTGGACTCCCACTCTCTGATTCCCCTTTCCAAGGGAAGAATCACAACAGCAGTGGGCAGGCAAGTGACAACATTCACAATTTCCCCTGGTTTTTGAAAAATAGTACTTCCCTGTATCAGCTCTGATAGATGGGTAGAAAGATGGACTATAATCAAAACTGGAAGAGCTAGAATCTCCAGAGATGCTTTCCTCTAAAAATTCCAAATAACTTTGTCAAGTACTCACTCCAAATGCCTTTGCCTAGCATTTTCAAACTGTGTTATAGTAACATTAAGGTCACAGATATAAATTTGCCTTTTCTGAGTCACCAAAGGAAGGATGGGACCAGCATTTTGTACAGAGTTAAGACTGGGGGAATTAGGTTGAAAGTTACAGTCATTCAGCTTGGTTACTGTCATACAGTGACCAGGGGCTTGAACCGAGGTATACCAAAAGGCCTACACTGAAACCAGTGCTGCCAAATTGCTTATTTGTAAATCAAACTCCATTAGAAATTAAAAAGGAAAAGGAAACAGAATCATGAGCTGCAGCAAAGTTGTTGTTTTTTAAAAAACCATCTGTAAAACTAGGTTGTTATATTTTCAGGCCTGTGTATTTACTGCGACTATTGAACCAGAAACAAAACCAAAATAAGAAAACTCTCTAAAGTAAACTTAATCTGACAACTATTTCATTTGACTTGAATTTCTGATAGTCTTCTTTCTCACTTGAATTTCTGATAGACTTGAACTTCTATTCAGTAAAGGTCAATAGTCAAATTGCAGAAGGAAGCCATGTTGAATCCTAAAGGATTTAGAAGAGTAAATGGAAATGGAAAGCCTAGTTTGCATTTCCAAGTTTCATGTATTTTCTAGAACCCATGAAATCTATGGCCTGTGGGATAATTTATTAGCAATTGTTAGTTTGAAATGCATTTCTCTTAAGTTCCCAGGACCTTATTACCAAAGAAATACAGTAACTTAAAATCAGGCTTCTATATCTCAAGCAAGACTGTTATTATTTGTTGCTATTTCAGAGAAGTCAATAGGCCAATAATACTTTTAAAAAATTATGTATTTCCTTAAAAATGAAAACACTATTTCAAAAAGATACATGCACCCTAAATCTTCATAGCAGCACTATTTACAATAGCCAAGACATGGAAGCAACCCAACTGTCCATCAACAGATGAATGGATAAAGAAGATGTAGTATATATTATATATACAATGGAGTACTACTCAGCCATAAAAAAGAATGGAATAATGCCATTTGCAGCAACACAGATGAACCTAGAGATTGTCATACTAAGTGAAGTAAGTCAGAACGAGAAAGACAAATACCATATGCTATCACTTATATGTGGAACCTGAAAACTAATACAAATGAATGTATATATAAAACGGAAACAGACTCACAGATATAGAGAACAAACTAGTGTTTACCAGTGGGGAGAGGGAAGGGGGGATGGGCAAGATGGGGGCATGGGATTAAGAGGAATAAACTACTATGTATAAAGTAGATAAGCAACAAGGATATATTGTACGGCACAGGGAAACATAGCCACTATCTTGTAATAACTTTTAATGGAGTATAATCTGTAAAAATACTGAATCACTATGTTGTACACCTGGGACTAACATAATATTCTAAATCAACTATACTTTAATTTAAAAAAAGAAGAAAAAATATTTTCAGTTAAAAAAAAGTTATGTATATTCCTTTAAGACTCTCCAGCTTGCTTTCTATTCCAACTCTGATCAGCCAATGGCAGACCTTTGTCAGCTGGACTGCTTACTGCCCAGTACCTCCCGGACCTCCATCCTCACCAGGGTGCTACAAACAGCGGTTAACGCAACAAATTAAGAATGCTTATGCAGATCCGTATGTTTTTTCAGAACTCTTAAGGATAATCTGTGGCTAAGAGTTATCTGGTTTTCTTCTTCATAATTAAATGGCTTGTTTCTATTAACCCAAGATTTTAAAAGTCATTTGCAAATTTTAATTTCCATCAGAAGGACTTTTCTGTCACAGTCCTACATGTAAAGACAAGGCAATATTTAATTAAGAACCCTCCTAGACAGTCATCTCTTTTAAAGGCCTGCTTTCTTTACCTTCTGCCTTGAAATTGCTTGTCGGTGTGGTAGACAAAGTAGATTTCCTCCCCCTTCTCCACCTGATGGCAATCTGCATTTCTACTGATTTCTATCCAGGTCATTCTTTATTCACTCACTGAAAAGTATGTTATTAATGAGAAGCGGGTAGGAGTCATGCTGTCCTCCCCAGGTTTAAATGAATCTTTAAGATGGTACAATCAAGTGGATATGCAAAATAGGCCATTAATGCAACATTGAGGTTACAAATTTAAACACAAAATCAGGGACTGCAGAACTTTGAAAGTTTCTCATCATTTCTGCGCTGGCAACATGGGACATGCTGAATATATAGTACAGCGTTAGGAAGACATGGACTCACATTATTGAAAAATGACTGATGTTTGTAAGGGAGACTCCCAGATTAGCTACCAGACTTCTGGAATGCTGTAACCATACCTACGTAGATTGGCTCAACCTCAATAAGTAAGTTTTCCAGTGCCTTTGAACTTTCCTTCCCTCGGTTTGTGCCGCTTTGCCTACATTAAGAGCATGCCTTCCATCATGTAGCAGATAAATTCCTAGAAAAAGCTGTGCCATGAATTAGATTCATTTTTGACAATCAACTTTTATTTCTCTATCGATGCATGGGCTGTTTTATGTTTATTTCTGAAAGCCTTCCTCTTAGGTTTCTCTGACAAGCAGTTAATGATCTGTAAACACCGAAAGGCACTAGGGGGATCTCTGTTTTCCAGGAAAGAATATGTTTCTGATGTGAGGAATTACTATTTATTGCTTTTATCAGTTGTGAATTTTCTGGTATATGGATTACTTAAGGTAGGGTCCAGCTGTGTTTTGTATCCAAAGGTTTTGGAATAAAAGGGAAGCCTTAAAGATAACAAATGGTTTTAACTAGTCCTTGTTAATCTCTGGACTGGCAGAAGGGCAAGCCCAGTAATTGCCTGGGAAGACAAAAAAGCCAGTCCAAAGTGGTTCAAGGTGGGAGGTCCTGATATGATGCATAATATGCTGCATCCCATCAGTGCCACTGGAAGAGGTATCCATGGTAACAGCAAGGGTCCTAGTGGAACAGAGTGGAAAAAGATCAGACACTAGCCTTACCAAAACTGATCTGGTCTTCATAAAAGAGAGAAATTACTCTTCAGCAAGGGGGGAGGCTAGGGTTCTCTTTTCTGTAGCAATCGGGATCCACATTTCTATTTGGGAGATGATGGCACCCCAGAGGAGGTTAGAAAGAAGGAATGGTTCCTCTTAAGTATTTGTTAGCATTGCAAATATCTGTGTTGGGAAAACTCTACCTACCTTGTTAACAGTTCCCCACACCAGCTTAACCCTGTATGAGTCTTATCAGTGCCCACAGCTTGCAGTTGATCAACTGCCTCTATAACCGATGCTGTGGATGAAGGCTGGGCAATCTGGCCTCGGGGCTGGAAAGCATTTCTCTCCTGCTTGGGAATTGGAACGTTCCCACTAACACCCTGGTGCATCCCACTTCTGTTTATCTAATACCCATAGCATGTAAAAATGGCAATGGCATTGTAGAATTAACAAAAGGAGGGAGGGAGGAAAGATCACAGCCATCTCACTTCTTTCTTTAAGGACTAAGGAGCCAGTGTTTCAGTCTGGTTATAAATGTTTACTATACCACTCTTTTCTAGAAAGATAAGCTCTCACTAACCCTCCTTGGTAGATATACTAAAAGGATGGGTCCAGCTCAAATTCCCCTCACCAATCACCTCCACTTACTCTCAGGAGGCGTCACCCTGCCATCCGGGTACTTGGGGCTGGCCACTCAACGAGTTTCCTACGTGGGGAAGGTTGAACCCCCGGTCTCCCTAATGCCTCCGTAAGAAATGAATGCAATTACATCGGTTGCCCAATGCCCAGTCCCAGCAGGTAAAATAGGGAAAGGGAACAGGGTAAGGAATAGGGAGTGGTACATGAGAAAAGTGCTTCCGGCTGAAGGGCAGGATTTTCCTGACCCATGGTTTGTCTTTTCCCTCTGTACCAATTTTAGAATACATTCCTCTTCCTGATAGCATTTATGTCCTCTTCATTTTGAGCCGTTCCTGGTGACCGGGTTCATGTCTACCCAGCTAAGTTGGGACCTTTGAGCCATGAGGCTCCCTGAAGCCTCTGAAGAGCAGTAACACGGTACAGCTGCCTCATAATAAAAGGCGTGGAAAAGGACCAAGAGGGAGGGAAGCGAGGGGTAATGTTATAGTAGGAGAGAGCTTTGGCTAATGTCCAAGAGCTCAAAGCTCTTGTTGTAATTTCTCATTCTGCCCCTTCTCATTTTAAAAGGACATTTCTCTTGCCCATAGCTTCCAAATATATGTATATGTATATGTATATATATATATACACTTGAAATATAGTTGATTTACAGTGTTATGTTTCAGGTGTACAGCACAGTGATTCAGTTATATATATATATATATAATATTCTTTACATATATAATAGTCTTTTTCAGATTCTTTTCCCTTATAGGTTATTACAAAATATTGGGTATAGTTCCCTTTGCTATACAGTAGGTCCTTGTTGGTTATATATTTTATATATGGTAGTGTGTATATGTTAATCCCAAACTCCTAATTTATCCCTCCCTCCCTTTCCCCTTTGGTAACCATATGTTTTTCTATGTCTTTGGGTCTCTTTCTGTTTTGTAAATAAGTTCTTTTGTATTATTTCTTTAGATTCCACATATAAGTGATATAATATTTGTGATATAATCTTTCTCTGTCTGGCTGACTTCACTTAGTATGATATCTCTAGGTCCATCCATGTTGTTGCAGATGGCATTATTTCATTCTTTTTTATTGGCTAAGTAGTATTGCATTGTATGCCTGTACCACATCTTCCTTATCCATTCATCTGTAGATGGACATGTAGGTTGTTTCCATGTCTTGGCTATTGTAAATACCAGCCATATTTTAATACTTGAACTTCCCCATGTGAAGCCCAGCTCTTCTGTATGTCTACCTACTGTCCTCTAGACTGGGGAATTTTGAAGCTTGGGATTCCTGGAAGCCTCTGTAAAAACACTGAAACCGCAGTCCTGGCCACCTGAGACCCTGCAGGTCAAATGGGGGAAAGTTAGAAGAAGGGCTGGTAGGACAGCTTCTGTCACGTTGGCAGATTTCAAGCTCCTGAGCAATCTCTACCTTCCGTCCTATTGTTTTCTTTCTCCTTATGAAATTTTTTGTGCCCCTACTTCTTTCCAGGTTCTATTGCCTTTGTTTTTCCATGCTGACTAGCACCTAGGGATGTTCACCTAAATTCTTCCAGGTAGGGACATTTGAGGCAAGAGGTTCTCTGAAGCCTCTGTAAAAGCATTAATGCAGCAGCCCTGACCACCCAAGACCCAGCAAGTAAAAGAAGGAAAGAGAAAGGGAGGCAAGGGCAGTGAAAGGAAATTAGGAGAGAGCTTCTCTCTAAAGGGTAGGAGTTTCCAGCTCCTAGTCTATTACTTCTGTCCCATTTTCTTCCTAAGAAATTCTTCTTAACAACAGCCAAGGACATCCTGATTGGAAATCTCCACTGATAACCAACACTTGGACCTGTCCACCTCCAGTCCTATAGGATGGGAAGTTTGAATCGTGTGGCTTGCTGAAGGGTCCCTAAAGACATTAACCCAACAGTCCTGGTCCCCCAGGCCCCATCCTGTAGATGAGCAATGGAAAAGGAATGGTGTCATATGGATCATGGGAAAAAAAATTAGTTCAAAATTGTAAACATTTCAAGGCTTCTGGGTATTATTCCCCTGCAGTCTCATTTCACTCTCACTTTTAATTTTCTTCTTTTTTTTCATGGAAAGGCATTTTATTTTAAATATAGCAGTGTGTACCGCTTTTAGTTTTCTTGGACTTTTATTGACCCTAGTCTCCAGCCCTGCACTTGGGGCACCCTCAAGCCTCAGTGCCAGCTCAACCTCAGATTCCAGCCCCCGAAACAGTCATCTCCCATTGGTCCCTGTTGATCTCTCCCACCCCAACAGGAACACTCAGAGGAGGAGGCTACAACTCAGCCATCAGCTGTGACCACTCTCAAGTTACTTCTGCTCAGACTTCCCTCTGTCCCACAGGCCCAGCCTCTAGCCTCTTCCCTGCATCTTTCACATAGGATTAATAGAAAAAAAGAAAATCCAAATCGTCAAAGCAGAAATCCTCTGATACGTTGTATTGTCAAATGTTCTTCAAAGAGTGGCTCTTAGTCATTTGTGTTGCACTCACTTGGGGGTGCTCGTTTAAAAATGCACGTTAATGGAACCTATGGAATAAGCATCTTGGAGGGGGAGGTGTGAGAACCAATAATCTGTGTTTTGAAATAGCTCCCCCAATGATTTTCTATGCAACCAGTGGTGGAAGACACTGGTCTAGTGTAGTCATTCATCAGATTATTGAGTCCCCTACTGAACATCTCTGACAAGTGGCCATTTGCCTATTCCGGGCCTATAGCCCTTCAAAGATGAACAGCTCGCTATCTATGGAGACAGCCCAATCTATTTTTGTATTCCTTTATTAGAATGTTCTTTTTACAATGAGCTAAAATCTCTATCCCTGTAATAGCCACTCTTTGATTTTGGTTCTATCCCTTAGGGCCCCACAGAAGAAGTACAATTCATCTTCAAAGTTTCTACCCTTCAAATATTTGAAGATAATCCTAATATATTCTACTCCTGCATATTTTCTTCAGACTAAATAGTCTCAATTCTTGTGATGGGGGAAACAATCTTGTAAAAAATTGCAGACCAGTCCCTATAGGTCAGCTCTTTGGGCAATTCCAGATAGAACTGTTTTAAGACAAGACCAGTAGAGAACTATGAGAAACCATGTTTGTCCTCTTGATGTCAACTCTAAAAATCTGGAGGTGTCCCTTACGTTTAACAACTTTCTATGGATCCATTTTGCATGAATTTATCCAAGCCTCCTTGAATTTATTTATATTTCTCCTCAATCATTGACCATGCTATTCCCAACCTTCTTGTTTGTACAATTGGCTGAAACCCCAGGCCAAGAAAATAAAGCAAAAGTGTTCTTCAGGATCTGGCCAGTTTACTCCCTGGTACTTTCATATATAATAAACTCTAATTATTTGCTAATCACAATTACCCAAGTTGTGGGGCATGTGCATGTGTGCACCTGCACGTGTGTATGTGTGTGTGTGTGTGTGTGTGTGTGTGTGTGTGTGTGTGTGTGACTGGAGGAAAGGGACAAGATACAAATATTTTGAAATCAAACTTCAAAATTTTGTGTAAAGGGGCTTTAATATGATTATCTTCATGATTACCCTATTAATACTACCACATCAGGAAAGGGGCTGTTTATTTTAGATGAAATAATGTCTAATATCATGGGGTTGTTTTTAAAGATGAAAGGTTCTTACAGTTCAATTTGATATTATTTGCCAAAGCATAGATGGATTTTGCTTTTCAACACTGGTTCCTCAAACTCATTTAGAAGAAGCAAAGTATTCTTCAGAGAAAGCAACGTGTTCTTTGGTGTTCTTTTTAATGAACCCCATCTTCACGTGTGAGATGTGAATTATGAAACTAGAAATAAGACAGTGCTCAGAGCACCCTGGCCTTAAGCAGTGATTTCCAATTTACCCTTGGCAGTCTATTGATTTCTACTATGATACTATTGTTTCAAGGCAATAATTTTTTCTTGGAAACTGTTTTTTTTTCATCCTAAACTCCCACCCCACCCCAAACACATATACATACACTATTTTGTGCAAACAAATCTTAGTGTGAACACTAGAGAGAACTAACAGTTCTTCAGTCAATAGTGGCCACAGTTTAACATGATATAAAGTCATGGTCTGTCTTGTTGTTTTGGTCACAAACACGTTCTTACATATCCTTTGAACTATTTTTGAATTCTCTTTTCTCTCCAGATATTTTTAAGATGTCCCCTTTTCCAGAAACCTTTCCTGACTAAGTCACCTGACTCCTTTATTATCTGCATACTGAACTCAGGGGTTTGGATGGCATCTCCTATTCATTCCCAGAGTGTCTAGGACAGAGTTCTTTACCCAGTGAGTTGGGAAAATCAATGTTACTGAATGATACCAGAAATAGTCTGTAATCCAGACCACAGACTCATGGAAATTAAACTGAGAGTGAAATAAATCAGGCTGTGATCACATAAGAATTTTGATAAAACTAGGAAGTAAGAATCAGTTCCAGAATGCAGATTCCTCTAAGCATAGCAGCTAATTACTTTCAGGAACTTCTTCATTTAGGGCACCAGAGAGTGTACAGACAGGAGATCAGTTTGGGGGATAACATACAAACAAATACCTACAATCAGAACTGGAAAGAAATGCCTTAGATCATCTCTATCCAAATCCCTTCCTTCAGACAGGTAACATTCTAAACCATTTAGAACAGGAGGGCGATGGGTTTCATTCTACCATCCATCACCTGCAATCTAGTGCAATCTTGCTGGGGCATCAGAATTGTAGCCCAAGCACAGAGAGAGGAAGCATGCTCCTCTAAGATTTTGCTACAAGCTGAAATCACTAGCTAAAATATCCAGGGCCCTCTGTACATATGTGTGGTGTGTGGTATAGACAGGAATTTAAGTCTTTTCCAACACATACATACATAGCATACCTCCCTCTCAACTTCAGTCATGTATCAAGATAAAACTTTGTGATATTAACTAAAGTTCTGTCCCCAGTACCAGGTACCCAGTGATCTTCTTCCTATTGGGATGGGGGCATCAATGGCCTAAGAGAAGATTAGGAAGAAAATATCAATGGAACAGAAAATGCCCTCACCTTTTCTTTCAAAACAGACTTTCAAAAACTTACAGCAGAAAATAATAGAGCTGGCATATGATCCAGCAATTCCATTCCTAGGTATATACCAAAAGGAATTAAACGCAGGAATTTGAACAGATGTTTGTACATCAGTGTTCATTGCAGCATTATTTACAATAGCCAAAAGGTGTAAACAACCCAAGTGTCCATTAAAAGATGAATGGATGAGCAGCCGCATAGCACAGGGAGGTCAGCTCGGTGCTCTGTGACCACCTAGAGGGGTGGGATAGGGAGGGTGGGAGGGAGATGCAAGAGGGAGGAGATATGGGGATATATGTATATGTATAGCTGATTCACTTTGTTATAAAGCAGAAACTAACACACCATTGTAAAGCAATTATACTCCAATAAAGATGTTAAAAAAAAAAGATGAATGGATAAGCAAAATGTGGTATAGATAGATAAATTCAGCCATAAAAAGGAATGAAGTTCTGACACATGCTATAACATGGATGAACCCTGAAGACATTGTGCTAAGTGAAATAAGCCAGACACAAAAAGACAAATATTGTATGATTCCATACAGATTCATAGAAATGGAAAGTAGAATAGTGGTAACTAGGGGCCGAGGGAGTGGGGGAATGGGAAGTTGTAGGGGAATGGGAAGTTATTGACTAAAGGTTACAGAGTTTCTGTTTGAGGTGATGAAAATGTTTTGGAAATAGACAGTGCGGATGGTTGCACAACATTGTAAATGTAATCAGTGCCACTGAATTGCATACTTAAAAATGGTTAAAATGGCAAATTTTATGTTATATATATTTTATTATAATTTTTAAACATTAATAATGTAATATACCAAAACTCATTGAACGGTTCATTTTAAATGGGTGAATTGAATCTTAATTAAACTGTTTTAAAAAGTCATAGCAGAGACAACACTACCTTGAAAGCCAAGTTTTAAATTAGTAAGAACCAAGCTTTCTGATAAAAAAGAAAGGTTTTTGAGTTTCCAAATTCTAATTCCCTTTAGAGGGAATTATGAAGTTTATGTCATACTCAATAAATTGGAAAGCAGATGGATAAAGAGCCAGACTAACTACCCTAGGAGGCCAGATAAGAGCTGAGGCAGAGAGGAGTACAAGAGAAGTCAGACTGAGCTATACGGCTCTGAGAAAGGTCTCTGCGCCCTGCCCCCCATCTCCCACCCCCCACCCCAGCTCTCCAAAAGGGGGAGGGAGGATGGGACTCCCAGGGCAGAAGTAACGAGGCCTTACTTCCCAGGGCGTGGCATAGGGATGATCAATTGAAGAGAACAGCCCATGTCTAGCTTGGTGCTGGCGTCGTAGAATAGCAATGGTTACATGAGATCTATGAGATTTCTAGGAGGAAGGCGCCGTCCTAGACTGGTGGAAGGAGAGAAGGAGACTATTCCAATAGCCCTATAACAGTGCAAGGGGAGAGAGAGAGAGAGAGAGAGAGAGGGAGATCGCGAGCTGAAATAAGTGCAGGGTTACTTGGTCTGCAGAGGTCTTGTGGCCTGGATGAGGGGATGATGCAGCAAATGTCAGTGTGGAGGGGAAAGACTACTTGACATCCAAACTGGGTGGTACAGCTCAGTGGATGCCTGGAAATGATCCTGATGATCTGGGGTTAGACGGCTGCCCCTGATGCCATGATACATTTTCACATGGCTAACTCTTATCATGTAAAGTCCCTGGAACTTGGATATTATCCCAGGGAAGAGGGAGTGAAAAATCCTGAAATGACTAGGAAATCACTAAATTTGCCTGAATTTATCTGGGTGTATCTTTTCTGCCATGTGGCAAAAATGAGGTACCAGTAACAGGAATATAAAGAAAGTTATGTTTTTGCGAAATGGAGTTAGTCATCTGTGAAAATATACCTCTACCATAAAACCATCGTCTAAGAAGACCGCAGTAAGACACAGTAAAGGCATGAATCATTAGGGGCTTCTGGACTTCTAAAATTTTTTGATGATTAACCTTAAGACTTCTTATTTTCTTACTTGGAAAAATTCCCTAACCAGCCCTAGTGTAAGTGTACGTTTTCAGCCCTTGTTATTACAGTTTGCTTTGTTACTATAGTTTGCAGTTTACAGTTACTACAAGTATCCTTGAATCATTTAACGAATGTAGGACTTACAGATTTCATTAGTGACCACTGAAAAGGAAGGCCAAAAATCTGAGCCCTTCCACTGTGCTCACAAATGTTATCTAATTCATCAGCAAATTCTGTGACTTTCTCTCCAAAATATATCCTAAACCTGACCACTTTACGCAATCTCCATCACTATAACTCTAGCATGTAATTCCAATCTTTAGTCACCCAGGTTGTCTTCCTGTCCCTTAAACATGCCAGGATTGTTCCTGCCCCAGGACCTTTGCACTTCTTATTCCTTCTGTTTAGAATACACTTCCACCATATTTTCACATAGCTAACTCTTATTCAGGTCTTTAATTAAATATTACCTCCTTAAAGAGACTTTCCCTGAACCCCTCCTTCCCAAGCTCCCAGTTAAAACAATCCTAAGTCATTCTCTATCATAATACATAATACACTTATTGGTGCCTGAAATTATTTTATGCATCTATTTGTTTACATGCTTACTGTTTCTCTCCTTCCAACAGAATGTGAGCTCCTTGAAGGTAGGGATTCGGTCATGTTTCCCCTACCGTATCCCAGTTGCCTAACTTGGTACTGTAGACACTGAATATTTCTTTATTCACTGGTTAAAAATGTAGAAGATGTTGAAGACTGGAATGAACCTGACCACAGGCATCTGCTATTGCCTTTTTGAAAAAAGAAATTCACATCAAGATTTTGTTTTTGTGAGTTTCCTTTTCCTTTCAAAAGCAGAGTGCAACCAAGCATTCTAGTTAATTGAAAGCTGTTGTGAGTTGAGTTTCAGTAAGTTGAAATTCTAGTTGATCCTTATGGTCAACAATTTAGGCTTCTCATGGTGATGAAAAGGAATTGTAAAATTTAATCAGCCTGCTCAGGCTTGCCAGGTGAACTCAAGGAAAGTCTAATTGAACAGATGGGTCCCTGTCCTCTAATTGGAAGGCTATTAGGTGATTTGACTTTGTCAGACAAGAAAAGAAAGTGAGGTCCTGAGATGACTTCCTCTAGGGAAGAGAGTTTCAGAGTTCTCACAGAAATCTGGGAGTTCTGTGTGATGTTAATTATCCTGGTGTGGTCTGAGAAAGTTGGCAGCCTCAAAGATAACAAAGACTTAACCCCCTTAGGCTTTCTGAGCTGTGAAATGCTCTCATAAGCAAGTAGGTTACCTGGGAAGACTAACGGAGACAGGCTAATGAAATCCATATGGTTGGTTACTTTGGGCAGATGGTCTGCATGCCACCTTGGAAGCACCTGAAGTTTCTAGGTGGTCTTTAAGGGCAGCTTTAAATTGTGCATGGTGAAGTTGTCGAATCTGCAGACCACAAAGGAATGGCTAAAGATGGACTAAGAGATGAGGTCAGTACTCATATTTTATAATAGGGGTAGGAATGGGATCAGGAGGATGGGGGAAGGATGTAAATGAGCTTTCTCTCTCCTCCCAAAGCCAGAAAAAACCCCCACCTCTCTTCCATTGAGCAAGCAGAGATTATTTTCTTTTATTTTTGAGAAATACCCCTCCCTCATGTCTCCACAGAGCCTTATTTGGACAGTCTCCATGCTTCAATTGCTCTATTGCTGGGCCCTTTTCTTAAAAGTCTCCTGGGATTTGTAGAACCCTTCATAGCATTAAAGAGATTTTTCTGATATTATCTTCTAACTAAACCCATAAGGAAGGTAGAGCAGGGAATATTTCCCTTGATAGATGAGGAAACTGAGACCAAATGACCCTTACCCAAAGAAAAACAAGAAAGGCATCAGTGGATGTGGATTGCTGCGTTTGTGGCATTCACTCTAGTTTTATGGACGCCTTCCTTTTCTTTGCCTTCTTATCTTGGGTCCTTTTGAGATTGTCAGGGTGTGGAAAAATGTCATTTAACAGTATGTATAGGTTTCCTTTTCTAATTGATCCATTAAGGGGAATAAAAACAAAGATCAACCAGGAGATGATACAGATGCCTTAACATGCGCTGTCCTAGAGGCTTGACTCGTGCATAGGACCCCATGTTTCCATGAACACTCACACCAGAAAGGCACTGAGATGAAATGGGAAGAGGACCCAATCTGGACTCAGAATTCTAGCTTGTCCCCACTGAGCTGAGCGACTTGCAGCAAGTCACAAGGTCATCTTGCCTCAGGTGTTTCCTCTCTGAAGGGGGTGTAATAATACCTGTTCTGGTTGCGTGGCAGGATTGTCGTGTGAATAGAGTATGGTAATGTATGTGAATATGTGTTGAAAATCTAGCCCACTAGATTGTGAGCTCCTAGGGGGTAGAGGCCATTTCTGTTTTATTCATCACTTAGCTGACCTTCCTGCTGGGGTTACAGAGGATCATTGACCCTACTCTTGTTCACCGAGAAGCATACCCAGAGACTGGCACATGCTGGGAAGTCGCTCCATAGAAAGAAACACCATCAGCTATCCCGGAGGGATGATCATCTAGTTCTCTGAGATGCCTATATTTTAAGTCAATCTGTTCCCCTAGATAACCTCCAAATATGGCGAAAAAACCTATCTAAGTATTTTCATGTGATTTGGCAAAAGGCAGAAATTTAATTTCGTTTATGGAGATGGTTCTGCAGTGCTTAAGCCTGGAGTTTGGCATATAGTAGGCGCCTAAAAAAAAGTTATTGAAAGAGTGATGAGTAAGTAATAGAATCTAGGGCATTGTTATTAGCCTGTCTTTGTTGCCACATTTCCTCCATTCTCTCGGAGACAGATATTAGGTGTGTTGTGTGCATAGTTGTCAGGTCAACCTCTGCTCCCTTGGTGAGTGTCCTTTCCACCCAGCTTGAGACTTGCCTGCAAGGAAGACCCAGGAAACCACAGATCCCTGACAGCTGCGGGATGGGAAAGGCTGACAGCTGTCTGAATGTACCATGTGGCCAGGCCTCAGCATCCTCACGTTGTACCTGCTGCTCTACCTCCAGTCTTAACCTGGAGGTCTATGAGCCTTGCTGTGTTATGTATTATATGACATAGGAAAATAAGAGTTTGGGGGGGGATAAGGCGGCATCAAAAGGGCCATGTAAATAATTAAAAAACAATTTCTTTTTTAAAATTGTTAAGTAATACATACAATAAATGTCTCTGACCTACCATTCCTTGGTATCAACTCATCTCCTGTTGCTGCTATTATGTGTTCCCTAGTGTGTAGTTGGCTGTGTCCACAAGCATTCGGTCACATCCTGTATGTCTTCAAACTAATTAAATGTGGTTGCCGTTGTCCGGGTACAGTGTCAAGCTCTCAAATTCTTCATGGTACTTGCTGAGAAAATTTTTAACAGAAGAATTTTTACATTTTGATGTGTTTCCTAAGGTGAGGGGATGGGTAGGGGTAAGGGAGGTCTGTTGTAGTAAAGCTTAAAGATTAATGGTTAGTTTTCTTAATCATGTCCAAATGTCACCATACCTAGCATAGGGGAATTTGTGGAGAGATTGTTCTTCTTTCTCCATAAAGTTCAAAAGCCCTATAATAAATAACCAATAAATGTTGAAATGTGGACTCTGATTGAAAATGTGTGTGTGTGTGTGTGTGTGTGTGTGTGTGTGTGAGAGAGAGAGAGAGAGAGAGAGAGATTCAGAATGTATAAGGAGAATCTACATACTCTTGGAGGGACTACTTCCCAAAAAAATAAATTTTTTTGAAATGCAGGGCTCTTCTTTTTGCTGCCTGCATTTCAAAAAAAATTTAAAAGTTAAAGTGAGCAATGACAACAGTAACAGTGTTGAGATAAAACATTCTTAATGAGTAATTCAACTGTGCTTCATGCGGCTTAGAATGTCTGCAACTCAGAAGACAGGGCAGTTTCCTTGGTGGTCTCCAGATAAAGTTCAGTTTTTCTGTCCTGCCTGGGGTGCTGGAGCAAGGCACGTCTCTCCCCATTCCATTCCATTTATATTTATTTTCTTAAAGGGGTTTAAATTAGCATTAACATTTCAGTTTAAAAAGCAACATCCTTTTATACCCTGAACTATCTTCAGTGGGGATATGGCCAAGTATCTGGAAAAGAATTCACTTCGTTATAAAGCAGAAACTAACACACCATTGTAAAGCAATTATACTCCAATAAAAACATTAAAAAGAAAAAAAGAGTCAAGCATCGTAGTGGTCTTCTAATATTTCTAGGGGTCTGAAGGCAGAGAGAATTTTGGAATTGCTTTTTCTCCCAGATCTACTTTTTAACCTGAATCTGCATCAGGTTAAAATTTCAAAGCCTAGTGGAGAATGATCGTTTCGCTGTAGCTTTCCAAATCATAGTGGCATTTCTCTGGGCAATGACAATGAAGCTGTCGACTTGTTTTTTAGCATGGGTGCCTCCACCTCTGGTTGGGACATTTAGTTCTGGAGCTGCTGTCTAAGGAAATCAGTTTTCAAGTCAAGAGGGTTGATGGTAATATTTCAGATGTCTCTTCCAGCTGCAAGCATTTTGTCTGGTCCCTCCCTGCCTTTCCTGATGGAACAGGTCCCTCTGTGCCAGTGACTTTATGTGATTGTAAGATAGCAGCCGAGGATAGTTCAGAAAATGAGAGAAAAGAATCATTTAAAGATGTCATCATTTTAATGGCAGCCTTACCCAGGACAAGTAAAAACATCTGCAGGGCAATTAGAAAGGAATTTTCTTTTATTTATTTTTCTCTAGAGGGCTGGCCCCGGGGCTGTTTTATGGTGTTACTACTTGGTCCCTGTGGTTTTAATGTGGAGTGAGAATGGGAAGAAATGAGCTCATGTTATGTTTGTAAATGTTGCATGTGATCTTGTTTAATCCTCTAAAGTTCAGAAGGCATGCCATCAGGGGTCCTCAATTTTTTTTTTTTTTTTTGGCATGTGGAGGAGTTACTGCTCTTAAAATTGCCTTGAGATCTTGGAGGACTGAGAGGAAAGTGACATGCTGTGGCGGTTAAGTCCCTGAGTAGGAGATGATGTGTTCTTGCTGGCTGCCTTCTCTGATTTATGGGGTTCAAGGAGGGGTAAAGTAGAGGATCTTGAGAGGACAGATGGCTTGTTGGAGACCAATTGGTTGGGCCCCTCTGTATTATATGAATACCAAGCATTCCCTTTGTTGGGTTTACAGAACATTTTTAGTACAAGCAGGCTAGGAGCTGCTTGTCCTATACTGCTCAGTTCCACTCTTAGATCATCACCTTTTTTGTGCGGTCCTAAAGAACTTCTCCACAGAGTCCTTACTGCTGTCACTAGCAACCAATTGAGGAAAAAGAAAAGTGACGTGCGGGAATTAGAAAATGATTTGCACTTCTTTATACCTAGAAATATCTGGCCCTTTTTCTAATCAGATTTTCAGAACAGTTCCATTTCCATACGAATTACTCATTGGCTGTAAAGGTCACTAGGAATTGCTGAGCATTGGAAACCACAAACCAATTAGAATGTGGCAATGGCTTTGCTCAGAATTGAATGTTGATTCAAATTGGCTCTGGTAATAAGATGCTCTTTAATGAAACCATCATTGAATGGATTAATAGATGCTTTCCTAGTTTTTGAGGAAGACACAATATGTGTGGGGGATGGGGTCTGGGCATGGGGACAATGACTGCTTGGTCACAATTTCAAGCCCTTGTGTTAGTAAATCTTCCCAGAGAGCCTCCTTTGCCTGCAATATGGATGAATGGCCTTTGAAAGCTTAATGGGAATTGATGCCACCTATCGATTACCATTTAAAGCACACCCTCCTAATTTCGAATCAATGCTGAAGGAAATATGCTTTCCAGTGGAACAAGTATCCCTAATTGGAGGGTCCAAGTCTGGTGTCTTGATAGCTTAAGTGGTCAATTACTTCTTCTAGCAACTTGATGCCTATTGGGTTGGTGAACATAAGCTCTGCTGAAGGTTGATACTAAACCAGATTTCCGTGGAGCTGATTATGTGCTGAATACTCAGCAGATGGAAATCCCTGGCTTCCTGCCCTGAAATGTGTGAGTGATTTCATGAGGGCAGGGGATTATTCCCAGATAAGCTTCTGGAACTGCCAACCTAGTAAGGGTCAAGGCCAGGTTAGTTCCAGAGGATCTTCATATCATTTTGATGCTTCTAGTACTAGGCCCCTGTCCCTGGTTGGAGATTATGAACTGCTCGATAAATAGTGGTAGAGGTGAGATAGGGATATCCTGAGCCAGTGAGATTTCTGGAAAGGGTCTCAGAATTAACCCTTTCTCCTTCAGGGAATGAAAACAGTTTTTAGTTAATTGCTATAATTTCAAGAAATACACTCCTTCTGCTTTCCCATGAAACAACTGGACAAATCCCACGATGATACATGTAGAAATATATTTCTTACTGATTTCTTAAAGCAAGCTGGTTTAGAACCAACATTTGTTTACTGTGGATCTTTGAGGAAACGTCAGTAATTATACCTGCCATCCGATAATTTGATTATTGGTTGGAGAGAATGACTAAACTTTTCTTCTCTACCTACTACACAAGTGGCTTCTGGATCACTGCTACAACCAGTTACATGGGTTACAGTAGCAGGCAGTGGTATGGATAGAATGGGTCCATTTTCTCACTGAAACCACCATATTTTCCTGGTTGGGGCAACTGAAAAATCATGTGAGTTCTTAAACACTCCATCGGTAGCCTTTCTTATAGACCAGTTGCTACAGAACAAAGATATTGGTATTTTATGTAAAAGTGGTTTTGTTCATTCTATAATGTTCTATATTGTTGTATAATGTTCTATATTTGTTCATTCTATATGTTCTATAGAACATTCTATAATGTTCTCCTTCGATCTCCTTTCTTCTTTCTCCTTGACAGTGCTTACACTTTACTAACTTTTGCTAGTGAACAACTTGCTGTTTCCCCACCAAGATTTGGCCTATGTGCGGGTAGTGAGGGGGAAATAAATCTACTCAAGAAATTAAAACAATTATCAGCTTCCCAGAAAATTGAATTATCAGCATGTACATGAATGCTTGAAACAACTGTAATACATTTTAATAGAAAACCAATGTCTAAATAGAATATGTAATTTTATAGTTCATCACTCCTCAGATTCTTAGAGTCAATTACCTAACTTCTGTGAACTGCTGAGACATAAAATCACTGCTTTTGTAAAAGCTAAAAAGGAGAATAGATATTATTTAGTTCAATCCCCTCATTATTCAAGTAAGGGGACCAAGGCCGACAGAAGTTAAATGACTTGCCCAAGGACAAACGATCACTTTGTGGTAGGGTTGGGATTCAAACCTGTGAGTTCAAACTCAGTGCTCTTGACATGCCCCCTGTGATGTCGCACAGGAGTCTTAGTTCTAAAGGACAATGAATTAGGTCACCAAGCAAGTAGCTCTGTATTTAAGATGCTCTGCTTTGATAACATTCCCACCGTTTCCCCGATCCTCCCTTAAAGCACTGTGAATCTGCCTTTGTGAGCAGATGATAAAATAAAATCCAGCAGGCCCAATTAACTGTAAAGCACTTACTCTGAAAAATTCTTTTGTTGAGCCGGAGTCCAGGGTCCCATATGCAATTTCAGTCTGCTTAGCTAAGTCTTCAGCACTCTCTATGGGAGAAACCATCCTCTCCACAGTCAGGAAAGCAGCGAGATTGGCCGTATAGGAAGAAATTATGATCAGCGTGAAGAACCACCAAACCCCTCCAACAATGCGCCCGGAGAGTGATCTACAAAACAAAGACCAATCCAGACCCAGAGGGGCCGGATTTCAGTTTAAGAAATCCTTATCTTTACTTTTGGAAAGAGGAATAGTTTCAGTGTAGCTGATGAAAGAGGGAAGTAAATGATGTCAGGGAATTAACACATCAAACAAAAGTGACACGTTGACAGTATCACCACATGCCATGATGGCATGTGATGATGGTACATGCATAATGCTCTTCAGGCCTATACGGGTTTCAAAGCAGGATTATTTATTTAATCACGGGAAAAAATACCTTCTTTTTGCCAGTTCCTGCTTAGGTGTAATAATTGTACTTACCTGATTCTCCTCCTGTGAGCTTTTCTGGGCACACCTGTGGAAGACTGCTCTATTTCCTTTAAGGCAAGTGGTTCCCAGCCTTGCCTGTACCTTAGAATCACCTGGGATCTTTAAAAAAAACTTCTCATGCTCAGACCCAGCCAAGACCAAAGAAATCAGAACCTTAGAGGTGGGACCCAGACATATGTATTTTTAAAATCTCTCCAGGCGATTACAATGCGCAGTCAAGGTTGAAAAACACTGATGTAAGGTGATGTCATGGGAGAAACACAGAGTCGAAAACCTTTACATATTTGAAGAGAAATGATTAGGTGCTAGCTAGTAAACAAGCACTATGCACTATGAGTTTAACAAATTTAGTATAGACATTGCCATTCTGTGGAGCTGATTACCCATAAGGCAAGGGGCCATAAGATAATATTTATTATTGTCTTCATATAAATGGCTAGTGGGGCTCAGGAGTTTAGATCCAGAGATTGAAACTCTTCCCTTTTACAAACTGAGATGTAGCACATAGGACAGGCCTCAAGTGAAGTAGGAAACTACCTGATTAATAGGATTTGAGAAGCACTAAAAGGTTTGTCTGTACCCTCCCCCACCAAAATAATCAAAACAAACAAAACCATCCTCACTGGCCCGCCCTAGAAATTCTTACTATTGGAATTATCCTCTGAGCTTTCTTCAGGAGGCGTGCTCAAAATGTAACATTTTACTTCAACAGCATCTATTATCATATTATCCTGGATTAGTCTATGCAATTAGTGGAGAATGGGACAGAAGATGGGTAAGTTTTAATCAGGGAAAATTTTGTTCTTAAATGTAACTGTGCATGGGCATTACGTGGGGTGTTTGTTAAAATGCTGATTCAGAATATCTGAGTGCTCAAAAATCTGGACTTCTCAAGCATCACTGGTGAGTGCAGTAGCCTGCGGCCCAAACTGAGAAATATTGTTCTTCTTCTACATCAGTGATTCTCAGCTCTGCCTGCACATCAGTATCATTGGGGGAGCTCAAGACAAGATAAGACAAAACAAAACACAATGACCAAAAAAATGCCTAGGCTCCACCCCAGGCCAATTAAATCCGAATCTCTGAGGGTTGGGCCTAGGCAGCAGCATTTTTATAAAACTCAGGTGCAGCCAGGATTGGGAGTCATGGTCCTGCATCATGAATGCTACTCAGGGAGAGGGTCTGTGGGCAGTTAGGGGGCAGTGTGAGGGCACTGAATGCTCAATGGGTAAGGGCTTGTAGTGAGGAAACTTCATCTCCTTCACAATGCTGCTGAAGGCTGGCTCTGTTTGCAGAGATGCAATCTGGTCACTAGGTTTTATAAAACATTGCCACATTATCCTGAGGATAGTTCTGCTCTGTGGTGGAGCTCCATCCTGGTTAGGCTGTGTTCTCTCATGCCCAGAAAAGCTCACAGGAAAAGAACCCACTCTGTCATAGAGTCAAGAATAGGCGTAGGAGCCTGGCACTTCTCCAGGCTCTGTGGGAAAAGGGCAGCTCTGGGCTGGAAGCTGGCAAGTCAAGCTCTTCTCTGTCTATACTCGCATTTTACCACTTTGAAGCAAATTTAAATTCCTGTGTCCCAAGATAACCTTTTTTTTAGCCTCTGGAAAATTCAGTTGTTTTAGATTTTACACCCTGATCAAATAATTTTGGCAGGTGTTTTGATAAATAGTATTCTTTATTGATTAACTGTAACAAAACTATTTGGTTTTTTAAAGCCTGTAATTCCTATTGGTCCCTGGATGCTTCAAATAACCCTTATTTATTTATTTCTGAGCATAATCACTTTTAGCTTTTCAGATGTGCGAATCTGCTTTGCAACAGATTTTCTAACTAATAGTTATACTCTCTCAGGATTTCACCTGGGAACATTTCCCTTTTAATCAGAAGATGTAAAAATATCTGGAGTCAGAAAGAATGTCACATCTGAATGCTAAAAGTGTACAGAATATTTCAGTTATGAATTTGAACCTTTCATAGTCTTTCTTCATTGTTAACATATACATTTTATTTATTCTGGGTTGATCTGACTCTGGAAATAATTTTACTGTATAAAAGATGAATGCTCAAAGTAGCATTCGTAGTAATAGGGTAATAAAAATGATAATAATAGCGAACATTTAAGGAGCACTTCCTATGTGCCAGACTCTGTTATAATTGTTTACATGTGTCAACTCCTTTAATCCTCCATCCCTTTACAGATAAGAAAATGGAGCATTCTACAGATAAAGAAATTGAGGCGTAGAGAGGAGAAATAGGAAATAAATCATCTAGACTTACACAATCGGAAAGACATGCCCACATTTCTGTAGTATAAAATACTCATATTTTGTATAAGAAAACCCAAAATGGTGTGTAAATTATAGAAGGAGCAATTTTCCTACAAACACTGAGAAATATAGCTGCAGGAAAACCAAACATGTTTGGGTAATTATTGTTTATTATCTGTTGTTCATTTGGAATGGAACTGTGAATGTCATCCTTATTTGGGATGATGGGGTTTTACTGAGACTGAGGGGAAAACTGATTTTGGAGTATTTCCAGAATCATGGTTTGGTATGGAAAAGGGTGTATTCTGCTGCTGTGAATACTAATGGTAGTTTATGTATTATCTGCTTGAAATGTGGAGAACAACACAGTAATTTATGGAAATTACATTTGTGCCATTCTATTGCAGCTAATGGACTGTGGCTGTGTCTGTGTGATCTAAAATCAAGCCTGCACATCATAATCTGGTTATTTTGGCCACCTTAATGGCTGACTCAGATAATCATGTGGTTGATCTGTATGACTCAGCTGAAATTGGCTGTTGACATGACTGAAAATAAACCTAAAAGCAAAATGGTCTTTTTTGTGGCCTCTTGTCTACATGGCTGTTGATTTTGGCAATTATGTGGTTAATACTGTGATAGACTTATGATCATGGAGAATTTTGGTGAATATCCACATAGAAATGGTAAAATAGTATCCACGAGCATCAGCATAGATGGAAAAAAGGAGCTTCCTTGGAATCAGCGTTGAATGCACAAGCTTGCATTCAGCGTTCTCCCTTCAAGACAGTAGTAGCTTTTGTGCCAGTTCAAGTAAGAATTTAACCTCTGTAAAATCTAAAAAAGCCAGACTTATAGAAAAACAGAAGAGAATATAGGTTTTCAGGGGATGGTAGGTGAGCAAAATAGGGGATGTTGGTCAAAGTGTACAAACTTCTAGTTATTAAGTGAATAAGTTCTGGTGATCTGATGTTTTTTAAAGGAATGGATTTTTAAAAAATATAAATAAAATTTTCTGTTCATCAAAAAAAAAAAAAAGACAGTGGTAGCTTTGACAAGAGTCTTGGTGGAATTTCTACCACTTTCTTCCCTTGTATGTCATGGATGCCTAAATCCTTTCACTGAGAAAATGTGCAGTGGAACTCACAGGGAAGAAGCTCTATAAGAATTTTCACATTTCCCTTTTCTCATTAGTGAAACTATAGCCTTTTAAATCCACATTTCACATGGAGGCTATATAAAAAGTGACTGATGGGTCAGCCCCATCACATTTTTAAAAGGATCTATTAAAACAAGACAAGACTTTATAGTTGAATTAGAAAGACCTGTCATTTCCCAGTATCTTTTCTTCTATTAATGCAGCTTCAAATGTTTAACATTCATTTCAAGTAGTTTTGTTGCACAAGACAGATTTTGAGGTTAGCATAATGAAATGACTGTAAAATGCTGCCATTTAGTATTTATAAAAATGCATTAAAGGAACATATCATACCTTTTGAAGAAATGTAAGAGGAGGCATGAAGTTAATGAAAGTAAATTAGCAACAAGAGAAAAACAGACATAACATTGCAAAATAATACACAATGCTTATGTTATCTGTGATCATAAGAAACTAGAGTTTCTGAGTTAATAATAAAATGTATTTTATGGCCTATGAAATGATAATAAAAGTGAGCTATGTGCTGTAACCTTCATCCTGTAAGTAAATTTTGAAATCGGCACTTTACTAGCTTCACAAGATGAAGACCCGGAACTGCAAACTGCCTCTCCTTTGCACAAACTCTTTATCATTCCTGTTCTCCCTCTTCTTTCTTCCACAGTAGGCATCATTTCTACACTCCATTCAATGCTGTGTCTATGACAGATTTTTTAAAAATGTGCAGAGTCAATCTTTGGTTCTTATAGTTTTCTCTGATGGGAATAACTAACCATCTCCCAAAGACTGAAAACTACGGCTTTCAGCCAGAAAAGTCATGAAATAGTTGTAATAAAAATCCTGCTACTACAATTAATTTATTACCACACCACTACTGCTTTGAAGTGAATTTGCAGTTGCAGTAGGATGAAGACACTGGTCATACATCAGTAAAGGAAAGGCTATCGTTGCTTTAAACGGAGCCCCAAACTCTCCTATTGTCTTTGATCCCATTCATTTTTTACCCTTCGTATATTTTATTATTCTGCACATACTTTCCATTTAAAAAAGGAGGATCTATGTGTCAGCTAACCTGGACAGATCTCCTGCCTGCTTCTCCAAAGTGTTTGCTATTTGGAAAACTTAACAGGAGAATAATGCCCATGGAATAATCTGTACACAGTAACCAGGTTCAAGTTAGTGTGTTCTTTCCATTTTCTCTGCTGCAATTCCTGGAACCTTGTATCTTCAACTTGGTTAGCCCTCAGATGTCCCTGCAACTTTAGAGAAAGTCAGCAGGGGGCGCATTTGTCTGGAAGGACTTGGACTCTGGCCTGCTTAGCAGTTCTGTCAACGTTTTACAAACGAAATAAATTTCAGATTAAAAAAAATTCCAACCACCTGTCAATATCAGCAAGACATTGTGGAATAATACAATCAAAATGTTTGCAAGTGGTGTAATCCTTAAGAAAAGCACTTTATGGTTTCAAGAAGGAATGTTGTTGGTTATTTCTCATCAGAAATCAGCTATTTGGCACTGACTAAAATGTTAACCGTATTCCTAAGGAGTATTAGGAACTAAAATGCAAATGCAATATGAACGATTAGTATTTGTGAAGCCAGGAGGGTTAACAGCAGCCAGTTTAAAAATGATAATAGGTAACGTGTATTGAGAACTTACTATATGTCAGGAACTGTGCTTTACATTTTATAGATGAAGAACTGAGCCTTAGCAAGATTTAGTACCTCGCCCCGCGTCACACAACAGCTAAGCGAATTGTGAGATGAACTCCAGGACCCGCATACCTAATCACTATGCTCCCTCCATCTGGCTACACCCACTGGCTATCTCCCCATCCCCCAATCAGGGGGAAGAGGGTTGAATGCAATCTCCTCATACTTTCTTCTCCTGACTCCCCCCAACAAATTAGTTTGTGTATGAATATAACCTCAGCTTATTACATTGATTACTCAGTCTCCACCTGAATTGGTCACCCTGAACAATTGGGGTAGTTGAAAATATCAAACCTAATATTGACATAGACTCTTTAGGCTTCTAGGTTACTGTTCATAGCTTTATTTGATGGCAATGGAATCATGCTCAGTTTTCCTCATGATGCCTTGTTGCTGATTTCCCAGTCTTTAACTTTGAGTGAACACATGTTCAGCAGCATTCTTAAATGCTCACTGCCTATTTTCTTAAACAGCCAGGGCAAAGGTACTGTTTCATCAGAGGTTGGGAGACTGGAAAACATCTCTTGGGCATGAGCATGAGGAAAAGAATGGAACAAACAGTGCACCTTTAGGTCGGTAGTGGGAGGCTGCGTGTGGTAGTGGAAATAATTGTACTGCTGGCTCTTACAGCCTCCATGCCCTCGGGTTCCATGACATTATCTCTCCGGGTACTATTCCTTTCTCTATGATATGAGAAAAGCAGTATGAAGTGGAAAGAGCACAGGTTTTGGAATTGGAGATGGGTATGAATACTGGCTTTGTCATTAGCTGTGTGACTGGGCAAATTACTTCACCTGAGATTCACCTTCACCTAAAAAATAAGTACGATGCCCACCTTGTGGTAGTGTTTTGAGGATTAGAATTCATATGATAATACTGGTAAAGTGCCCAGACACAGTGGGAACTCAGAGAAAGTTGTTGTTCCTGGGCCCTCAGTAAACGGATGCAGCTGGATTAATTTATCTCTGACATCTCCTCCTGCTATGATATTTGATAATTCTACTTTAAAATGTGGTCTCTTATAATGCCTTGAATTGCTCCAATTTTGAGAAAAGTCAGAGTGTACAATGCATGCTCACATTCTGGGCTTTCTGGAGAGTTTGCATTCCAAGGATGGCCATCGAACAGAAATGGGGCTGTGTACCCCATTGCTGGGTTGGGTTGTGACCAGCATTTAGAAAAAAAAAAAAAAAGAAACAGAATAGAGAATATCAGAGTGCATGGCACACTGTAAGGGTAATTTCTGGTGAAACTTTTGTTACGTACATATATGTGTACTGAGCTGTGATGGAAAATTTATCTCTGACCGAGGGTTGTGCTCAAAACATTTGAAAGCCATCGCTCTCTAGGACAGTGTCTAGCGCAGAATAATAAAATCTGTACCTTGAAAAAAGCACTTGATATATTTCGGCGCCACAGAAGAGCCACAGCTTAAATTCTGCTACAAAAAATGAAAATAAAGAATCTTTCCAGCTTGTCATTTTCAAGCCATCATTTTTAAGTTATTACTTAATGAGGTAATATGCATAAATACTTCTAAAAACAAATGGCCTTTTAAGAGTCCTGTTTGAGTATGCGCAGTAGTATGTAGCACTCCAGTGGGGATATCACAAATTTAGTTTTGAAAATTCACTTACAGAAACCAATAAAATCTCCAGCCTTAATAAGTCTTTAGCATTGTCTCAACACAGATTACCAGCCATGTTAAAATCATTCAATTACAGGATCATTCAGAAACCCTCATCTCTTGAAGTGAACATTTAAAAAAATCAGAAAAGAAAGAAACTAGCACAATTAACTCCCAGATGATATCACAAAACGACACACATTCCAAGCACAAAAGGAATAGGGAGTGATATAATTTGGAGAATCTGACCAAGCAGATTGAGGGTGGCAAAAAAGAATGACAGATAAATGAGGCTTACCCCACACGTGTTATACTAAAAAGCTGCTGAAGATGGTTACCAGCGATTTATACTGCAAAACTTCATTTTAAATGTTTTGTGCTCCAAGTGGATAACCTCAAATGAAGTATGCTATAAAAACATGGTAGGTGACCTTCTGAGTCCTTCTAGTCTAAATGAAAATCCCTATATGTTTGTATAATTGACTCTGGTCAGTATTTGGATTAATGTTCAATTTTACCAAAACTACAACGTTTTATTTCATTTTTTTCTGATTATAAAGATGTTACATTTGCTTACAATATTTTATAATTATGAATTTGCCACCATTTTTGTTTAGGTGACTCGACACTTTAAGTGGGTAAGGTCTAGGATATTCACATTCAGTATCTTCAATAGCTTCACTGAGGTAAAATATGCATACCATACAATTCACCAATACAAGTGTACAATTAATGATTTTAGTAAATTTAGAGTTGTGCAACCATTGCCACAACCCAGTTTTGGAAAATTTCCAACACTCTGAAAAGTTGCCTTGTGCCCTTTTGTGGTTAATCCTGATAGGAATGGGACTAGGGTGAGGCAAGTGAGGCATTTGCCCCCCACACAAAATTTAAGGGGGTGCCAAAATCTCATTAATCAAAATAAAGAGAATTTTAGTATAATTTTTTTTAAAAATCAAAATTAATGCAAAAAAATCCATGATTAATAAAATAGCAAATTTTAAAATAAAGACTGGATCTGACCCCTGTACTTGTTCTACTCAGCCTCACTTGCCTCACCCTAATCCTGATCCTGATCAACCCCTCTCTGCTCCCTCCAAGGCCCCGGAGACCAACAACGTGCTCTCTGTCTCTATTGATTTGCCTATTCTGGACAAATGGAATAATACAATATGGGATAGTCAATAAATGGAATTCAAGTAATGGAATCATATGGTAAGTGGCCTTTTGCATCTGGCTTCTTTCATTTAGCATCATGTTTTCAAAGTTAATTTAGTAGCACGTAGCAGTTGTCTTTTTTTAGTTGCTCGATAGTTTCCCATTCCAAATGTGGTACGGATATGCCACATTTTGTTTATCCATTCATCTGTTGATGGACATTTGGGTTGTTTCCACTTTTGGCTATAATAAATAAAGCTCCTATGAACATTTGTGTATAAGTCTTTGTGTGGATATATGTTTTCTTTTCTCTTAGGTAAATAAGAGTGGAATTGCTGTGTCATATTTTAAGTGTATGTCTAATTATAAGAGACTGCCAAACCATTTTCCAATTTGGGTGTAGCATTTTGCATTCACGCTACTAATGGATGAGAGCTATAGTCATTCCACATCCTCGTCACCACTTGGTATTATCTGTCTTTTTGATTATAGCCATTCTAGAGGATGTGTAGAGCTGTCTCACTGTGATTTTAATTTGCATTTCCCTAATGACTAATGATGTTGAGCATCTTTTCATGTGATTATTAACCATTTGTATACCTTCTTTGGGGAAATATCTATTCAAATCTTTCATCCATTTTTAGAATTGGGTTGTTTATCTTCTTTTTATTAAGTTGCAAGAGATCTTTATATATTGTGGATACAAGTCCTTTATCACATGTATGATTTCCTAATATTTTCTCCCACTGTGGCTTGTCTTTTCGTTTTCTTAATGATGTCTTTTGAAATGCAAAAGTTTTGAATTTTGGTGAAGTCCAGTTTATCAATTTTTACAGTGGATTGTGCTTTTTGCGTTCTGGAAACTCTTTGTCCAATCCAAGGTCACACAGACTTCCTCCCATATTTTCTTCTAGAAGTTTTATTGTTTTAGTGATAAAACTTGGGCAAGATACTACAGTGAAATAGTTCTAGGCAGTCAGAGAGCAAAATGAAAAATGGAGGGGAAAGGGGAAGGTAGGAGGGTTTTAAAGAAGAGTTCTGTCTTTTAAATATTTTCTAGATCCAGTCTCTGGTCAAATGAGAAAATGTTCTAGCTCAATTAATGAGGAAACCATGCCTGTTTGTTCTGATCAAGATTTAGTGTTAGCTTTATCTGAATAATATCAATATTAGCTGGCAATGTTGCTTTATCCAGAGTTCAAATGTTTGCTATAATGTGTATAAATTGATGATACCATAGAAATGCATGAAAGACATTCAAAGCAACACCAATAACACACTCACTTCAAGGACGCAAGCAAACAAAAATGGCTTGATGATAATTTGTCGCTGGATGGAATGTTAAATGAAAGAAATCTGGACTTGAGATGGGTGAATATCAGATGTGCATGAATGGATCATGGCCATAACATGCAAGGAGGCATTGGGTATGACATGGAAACAAACCTTGGAGAAATATCACATCCTTGCTGCATAAAGGCACCCAAGGAAAACCAAAGACTGTTAAATATTCCAAATTCATTTGGAGGATCAGGAGGGCTTTGCGGGTCACGAGGTTCTTCATTGTTGTCTTCCAAGTGCCATTCGTAAGGGCTGAATCTGCTGACTAGGAAAAGAACTACACTGACTCCAATGTAAGCGAAGACGATGCACATCCAGATTTCATAAGCCAAGGGATCCAGAAACGAGAATACTCCTGGTTTTGATTTCTGAGGCTTCTTTATCATGATGGAGATGCCCAGGCTCATAAACGGCTTTGAGAAATCTATGACTTCTTCACGGACCAGCGTTATAGTGAGTGGAGCAACAGCTATATCAGCCCTCTGGAAAAAAAACATTTTTTGACTTTTAGAGACAGTATTTCCATTAGTCATTTGCCACTTAATATACCTCTTTGGTAGAAATATAAAGTCTTAAGTCACTATAACCAACTGATTTGTCAATGCTTTGGTTAGACAAGTAGTAGCATTCAGTGGGTCCTAAAATACTCTAACTTGATGGTAAGTTAAGGAAAAGACACTTTGTCCTCTGAGGCATATTGACTTAGGCCAAATGATTCAATTTTTTTTCCTAAAATTCTTTTGCTACCTTGCAACTCAACTTGTACTCTCCTGTGACATACCACTGTTTAATTCTTATATTCTTATTTTAATTTTCATGCTCTTATGTCATATCTCCCTTACCTGACTGGAAATTCTTGTGGGAACAGCATAATAGTCTATACTTTTGATATGTGCCTCCCTCCCCACCATGAGGTGCAACACAGGACTACAGTACTCAGTTTAACACTTGAGTGTTTGCCATTATTCTTGACTTATTTCTTTGAGAGTATGTCTATAAAAACATAAGTTCTTTGAAGGCAGGGGCTCAATTTCCTATTTTTGTATCTATCACTGCAAAAGATCCTAAACTAAAGAAACTGTAGATGCCTAAAAAATAAGCTCTTGACTATTGAATACGAAATATGCAAACATGAAAGAATTCTGCATGGGCAATAACAAGGGCAAAGCAGTTATTACAATACGTATTAATTTATATAGTAAGCCATCATTTCTAGTGATAAATATCAGTGTAGCACTCACATGTATTGGATCAATAAAATAAATGTGTCAGTAGTGCACTGCATAATTAGTTCAGGCAAAGGCAGACAATGTTTTTATATTAGTCCCATGAAAATAGGCACTAGGAACTTCTACACTTATTTCCTTTGTCTTCCACAATAGTTCCCTTATGTCAGTAGTACGTTTTAGTCTGGAGCCAGGCCTTAAAATGCATACTTAGAAAAATGCTTCTAAGGAAAGGCTTTGGATGGTATATCAGGTATAAAGTGAAAACACCAATTTTGATGATCATTTTTTCTTTGTTAAATAGTTATGCCTCAATATCCCTACCAGTAGGGGAAGAATGATGAAATCTGAGACAGGGTATTTTTTTTTAATGTCTTAGTACTTTGATTTACACATGGTGACTCAAACTGGTTAAGAAACACTCCTTAATTAATTGAAGGGGAAATGCAGTAATAAACAGCCAGCTAACATTGATTCAGTGCTTACTCTGTGTGAGGTGTTGTGCTAAGCCCCTTATATATATTTAATTCTCACAGCAACCTTGAGGTTGGTCCATGATCATTCCCATGTTAGAGAAGGAGGAAGTGAGGCACTGAGAGGCTGGGATTAGAACCCTGGTCTTCAGATTCCAGAACTCACTCTCTTAACCACTGTAATATTCTAACTCCAGAGATACTTGCAGGTTTCTACTATATATTACTTTTATGTACAATAATCAACCTCAGCCAACGCCTCTCGGGTTCATTCCAGTGTATATCTGAGTGCCTATTCTGTGCCAAGCACTATTCTTGGTGCTAGGGGTGAAGCAGTGAGCAAGACAAACAAAAGACAAAAATCTGCTGCAGAATGTATGCATTTATTGAAGCCAACAGCCTGCTGACCAAATCTACCTTGAAGGCTGACTACCATCTCAAACTCACCATTTCTAAAATTAAATCCATCATCTATCACCGTGAGGTTGATTCTTCTTTAAGTCTGTGAATGATGCTTATTCCAAACGTTTCCCAGTCCCTAATCCTTACCTACCCTCTCTGCAGATGATCTTGCCTCTTCCTTTACTGAGAAGATGGAAGCTGTCTGATATGAGCTCTATCACCTCAGTGCCTTTCTTCTCTTCCTCAATATATTGCTGTTATCTTTATCCCTTCTGTCATTCCCATCGCTTAGAAAATGAACTCTTTCTAAGATTTACTCTATGTATTCCTTGCATCTCATACTCTTCTGTCTCTTCTTAAAATTCAGCTCTGTTTATTCTCTTTTGCTATTTTTTCCTTCTCAGTCTATTCTAGTGGTTCTCAGTGTGATTCCCCAGACTTAGCAGCAACAGAGCCACCTGGGAACTTGTTAGAAATGCCAATTCTCAGGCCCCACCCCATGTTTATTAAATAAGAAACTTGGGGTCCCCCACTCAGGTGGCCCTCCAGGTGATTCTAATTCCTGCTGTAATTTGAAACCACTGACAGGTCTTATTCACTTAATAATTAGCTCATACTCAGGTCATTCTGTATACTGACAAAGAAAAATGAAACAAAAAAACACTTCTTCCTCCTTTTTTTGATCCTACTACCCTCTTAACCATACAGCATCACTCCCTATCACCACCAATCTTCTTGAAAAATTCATCTTTACTATCTCTTGATTTTAACACAATGTTTCCCTTATACACCTGTGCTCTAACTTCCATTCCCCTCCAATTTAGTGAAATTGCTTCTTGAACTATATACTTGGTTACCAAATTCAAAGACCTTTCCGCAGATCACTTATATACCACTGGCCCTTAGCACTATATATACCCTCTTTCCTTAGCTCTCTGATGCTGAAGACTATGGGTTCTTCTCCTACCTTTCTGTCTTTGCTTCCTAGTTCTGCTCTCTCAGTCAAGATGTACGTTTGTACCCCCAGAGTCTATTCACGGGCCCTGGTTTGGTAGGTAATTAATGAAGGTTTGTGGAATAAGCAAGTCTCTTTAAGGTTCTGTTCTTCCTTTCTCCCCTCAGTATTATTACCTATGGCTTCAACTCTTCCCTCATTGCGCTAACTCCTGAATCACCAGTTCCACATTTCTAACTGGAGGGGAGACAAACACAGGTTTTATCTATTTTACTCTTTTGCCTGGGGCCAGACCAGCTCGTAGAAACAAAAGCAACTGAGGAGAATGGAATCGGCCCAAAAGCTAGTGGGGCTTTTTGGCACAGGGAGTCTGAATCAGCTAGAAAGAACCTTGTCATGCCAAGAGAATTCACAGATAAAGCCACCTTCTATCCCTGCCAACGTATTTCTACCTCCTGCTTAGAACGTGCAAATGCCCTACTAGCAGCATTTCCCAGTTGATCTCATTTGATTTAATTACTTCATTTAAGTAGTTTTTTATCTTTAAAATCAAAATACTAGATAGTTCTGAAAGAAATTGCCACTTCTTTGTTTTGGAAGGAAGAACTAAGGGACACTTGTGTGAGAAAATCACTTTGGATTGAATTTAGGGGAATTAGGTTCTTTTTCAAGCAGGTCAAGAAAGGATTTTGAGAATCTTGACACCCTTTAAGAGAAAAAAACCTAACTCAGTAACTGAAACACTCACCAGATGATAAGCACAGCTAAATGCTAACAAGATGTGGCTAGATAGACAAAGCGGGGCTTCTTGTCTGGTTCCCAGGAACGTGCAGCAAAAGAACAGATTCCCAAAGAAAGCCATTTTTATTTTTTTAAATTTTATTTATTTATTTTTTGCCTGCCTAAGCATCTGTATTTTTTTTTACTGAGGTATAACTACTGAAGCCCGTGTGCCTAGAGCCCGTGCTCTGTAAGAAGAGAAGGCACCGCAATGAGAAGCCTGCGCACCTCAATGAAGAGTAGCCCCCGTGCGCAGCAACGAAGACCCAATGCAGCCAAAAAGAAAGCCATTTTTAGTTTGAAGTACTTTTGAAGTCACACAAGACAACAGGAAGAAGCTGCTCCCCTCAGGCACTTGCTCTTCAGCCAGGCTTTTCTACCTTTCCTGAATTGTTTCTTTCTAAGGAGCTTTTTCAGACATGGCAGTTTGTTTTTCTGGAGGGTGCTTCTTCAATGAAGAACAGTGTTAAATCTGTGCTCAATTAAGCCTCATTGATGTGGACCTGGCTCCAAAATGATAATTACCACGCTGAACCTGAAAAAAGACCTATACAGACGGAAATAGACAAAGGGATAGCAAAGGGCAGGTAGGAGAGGCTCAGCTGGTAGAGGAGGAGGGAGCTGCTGATCGAGCCAACTCAGCCGGAGACTGAGCAGCCCCGCCCATCTCTTGTAGGCTTGGTGAGGCCAACGCAGCAGAAAGGTCATATCAGCTCATAGCCAGCCTTGGAAAAACCCTTGCCCTCTGCCACCACTACCCCTTCCTCCATATGAAAAGGCTCTTGTCATGGTCTCTTATTTCAGAGCTCAAGGCCTGCTTGGCATAATGCCTGTGACGCAATCAACATACTTATTAGAGGCAATGGGGAGTAGCAGGTAACTAACTAGTGTCAGAAAAGACTCATTTAGCTCTCCTGGGACAGCTGTAGCATGCAGATGAGCGGGAAGGTCATTTTCAGGTCAACTTAAAGATTTCAGGGGCCAACACTGACGAAAAAGTGAAAAAGGCAACTCCCCAAATGGCATTCCTTTCCTGGTCTCGGCTCCTTATGAAAGCCAGCTGTGGCTGGGAGAGAGTGTTAAGAATTCTCCAGAGGGCTAGGGAGCAGCTGAAATTCGGCCTCAGTAGTGAAGTATCTCACTTGTGGCATCCTGAGTCAGTCCAGCAGTCTTTTGTCCTCAAGCCTCTGCCTGTGCTAGTAACAGCAGCCAGCAGGCCATTTTCAGAAACGTAGGTGGTGTGACGGTGCTCTGGGTGATGGACAAAACCCAGCAACTGGCAAGAGCTCAGGGTAAGAGTGTGCTAGCGCTTTTGCTTGCATCTTGACTGCTTAAAGGATTTTCATCAAGCGGCTTAAGAGTGGCTGTGTGGGCTCAGTAAACACACAGAATTAGGTTTGATTTTTCCACTCACTGGTGGCAAACCCGGAGTAACTGCACTATTGGAGGGGATTTAGCTTGAGGGGATATATAATCCTTTTCATAGGTGGGTTGCCAAAGTCATAAATTTCATAAAACTTAAAACCCAACAAACTCATATGTGTAGGGACGATGCGCTTAAGAGTCTGACAGGTTGAAGACAGAAATGACGCTTATTTTATTTTTTTTAACATCTTTATTGGGGTATAATTGCTCTACAATGGTGTGTTAGTTTCTGCTTTATAACAAAGTGAATCAGCTATACATATACATATATCCCCATATTTCCTCCCTCTTGCGTCTCCCTCCCACCCTCCCTATCCCACCCCTCTACGTGAACACAAAGCACCAAGCTGATCTCCCTGTGCTATGCGGCAGCTTCCCACTAGCTATCAGCTTTACATTTGGTAATGTATATATGTCCATGCCACTCTCTCACTTTGTCCCAGCTTACTCTTACCCCTCCCCGTGGCCTCAAGTCCATTCTCTATGTCTGTGTCTTTATTCCTGTCCTGCTCCTAGGTTCTTCAGAACCATTTTTTTTTTCCCGCCTGTAGCATTTGTTGTAAAGCTGGTTTGGTGGTGCTGAATTATCTTAGCTTTGCTTGTCTGTAAAGGTTTTAATTTCTCCATCGAATCTGAATGAGATCCTTGCTGGGTAGAGTAATCTTGGTTGTACGTTTTTCCCTTTCATCACTTTAAATATGTCCTGCCACTCCCTTCTGGCTTGCAGAGTTTCTGCTGGAAGATCAGCTGTTAATCTTATGGGGATTCCCTTGTGTGTTATTTGTTATTTTTCCCTTGCTGCTTTTAATATTTGTTCTTTGTATTTAATTTTTGATAGTTTGATTAATATGTGTCTTGGCGTGTTTCTCCTCGGATTTTTCCTGTATGGGACTCTCTGTGCTTCCTGGACTTGATTAACTATTTCCTTTCCTATGTTAGGGAAGTTTTCAACTACAATCTCTTCAAATATTTTCTCAGTCCCTTTATTTTTCTCTTCTTCTTCTGGGACCCCTATAATTCGAATGTTGGTGCGTTTAATGTTGTCCCAGAGGTCTCTGAGACTGTCCTCAATTCTTTTCATTCTTTTTTTTTTATTCTGCTCTGTGATAGGTATTTCCACTATTTTATCGTCCAGGTCACTTATCTGTTCTTCTGCCTCAGTTATTCTGCTATTGATTCCTTCTAGAGAATTTTAAATTTCATTTATTGTGTTGTTCATCATTGTCTGTTTGCTCTTTAGTTCTTCTAGGTCCTTGTTAAACGTTTCTTGTATTTTCTCCATTTTATTTCCAAGATTTTGAATCATCTTTACTATCATTGCTCTGAATTCTTTTTCAGGTAGTCTGCCTATTTCCTCTTGCCTATTTGTTTGGTCTGGTGGGTTTTTACCTTGCTCCTTCATCTGCTGTGTATTTCTCTGTCTTCTCATTTTGCTTAACTTACTGTGTTTGGGGTCTCCTTTTCGCAGGCTGCAGGTTCTTAGTTCCCGTTGTTTTTGGTGTCTGCCCCCAGTGGGTAAGGTTCGTTCAGTGGGTCGTGTAGGCTTCCTAGTGAAGGGGACTAGTGCCTGTGTTCTGGTGGATGAGGGTGGATCTTGTCTTTCTGGTGGGCAGGACTGCATCCGGTGGTGTGTTTTGGGGTGTCTTTGAACTTATTATGATTTTAGGCAGCCTCTCTGCTAATGGGTGGGGTTGTGTTCCTGTCTTGCTAGTTGTTTGGCATGGGGTGTCCAGCACTGTAGCTTGCTGGTCGTTGAGAGGAGCTGGGTCTTAGTGTTGAGATGGAGATCTCTGGGAGAGCTCTCGCCAATTGATATTATGTGGAGCCAGGAGGTCTGTGGTGGACCAGTGTCCTGAACTCAGCTCTCCCACCTCAGAGGCTCAGGCCTGATTCCCAGCTGGAGCACCAAGACCCTGTCAGCCACATGGCTCAGAAGAAATGGTAGAAAAAAAAGAAAGAAAGAAAACTAAAATAAAATAAAATAAAGTTATTAAAATAAAGAATTAAAAAATATTAAAATAAAAAAATTTAAAATGTAATTAAAAAAAAGAGAAGAGAGCAACCAAACCAATAAACAAATCCACCAATGATAACAAGTGCTAAAAACTAAACTATGATAAACATATAAATCAGAAACTATTCAGTCGCATATAGCAAACCCCAAGACTACAGTTGCTCCCAAAGTCCACTGCCTCAATTTTGGGATGATTCGTTGTGTATTCAGGTATTCCACAGATGCAGGGTACATCAAGTTGATTGTGGAGATTTAATCCGCTGCTCCTGAGGCTGCTGGGAGAGATTTCCCTTTCTCTTCTTTGTTCGCACAGCCCCTGGGGTTCAGCTTTGGATTTGGACCCGCCTCTGCATGTAGGTCACCCTCTGGCATCTGTTCTTCGCCCAGACAGGACGGGGTTAAAGGAGCAGCTGATTAGGGGGCTCTGGTTCACTCAGGCTTGGGGGAGGGAGGGGTACGGATGCGGGGCGAGCCTGCTTCGGCAGAGGCCAGCGTGACGTTGCACCAGCCTGAGGCATGCCATGTGTTCTCCCGGGGAAGTTGTCCCTGGATCACGGGACCCTGGCAGTGGCGGGCTGCACAGGCTCCCGGGAGGGCAGGTGTGGAGAGTGACCTGTGCTTGCACACAGGCTTCTTGGTGGCTGCAGCAGCAGCCTTAGTGTTTCATGCCCGTCTCTGGGGTCTGCGCTGATAGCCACGGCTCGTGCCCATCTCTGGAGCTCGTTTAGGTGGTGTTCTGAATCTCCTCTCCTCACGCACCCTGAAACAATGGTCTCTTGACTCTTAGGCAGTTCCAGACTTTTTTCCCGGATTCCCTCCTGGCTAGCTGTGGTGCACTAGCCCTCTTCAGGCTGTGCTCACGCAGGCAACCCCAGTCCTCTCCCTGGGATCTGACCTCTGATGCCCGAGCCTCAGCCATGACGCTTAGTTTAAATGTCATTTAAAACTTTTTTTTGAGCTGAAAGGCTTATGTTATAGCTTAATCATCCAATGATCTGATGCAAAACTTGTAATCCACCTGGAGACTGTGCGTGAGCAGGAGCTTGTCAGCTACAATTTTAAAGCACTTGTTGAAAGCAAGGGGGAGGATGAGAGAGAGTGGGTAGGCAATGCATTGGCATGTAGTGCATAAGATATTATCCGTCATCTGAGAGAAGAGGCAGACGTGACCTGACCCTTCATCCCTGTATCAACCATAAGGTTCTAGTAGCCTTTGGCAGACATGTTGTTTGGAAAGTTTAGATGTGTCGGAGAAAGGAGTGGGACAGAATCAAGCTAGACAATAAGCATATAATTGCTAACTGTTGGGGGCCTGGACTTAAACTGCTTTATTGGCTGTACTCTATGGGATATTTAATGTCTGCAGTTGTTTGGATCTGGAGAAAGGGATGAGGTCTATTTAAATCTCTGCAACAACAAGCAGTGTCACAACAGGATCTCCTCATTTCTTTATACAGAACAGATGTCCCAGTCTGGATCTCTTGGTTAGGGCTCCCTGTCCTTGGGGAGCTGAGAGAGTTAAAGACAAAGTGAAGATAAAGGAGTGTCCCTGGAGCTGGGTAAAAGCCTCATGAGACTAAATTTGGTTGGAAATATTTCCCCACCGTGTCTGCTCAGAATGGCAGACTTCCATGCATCATTAATGCTCCTTCCTGGAATTCATATGCCTCATTTGAAAGAGAGGGGTGCTTTTATCAAACCATCAGCCCTCCTGCCAAAGCCCAGTGTAATCACCTGAAGAACAGAAGAGAATATTTGGCATCTGTTATTTCACCCTTGCTTCTCTGCCTTTTAGCTGGAAGGACAGATCGACTTTCTGTCTTCCTTAATGGAAAATGAATCTATCTTAGGATAGTGACAACTTAAGAGATAATTTCTTCTGGGTAGAGAAATGTCAGTGTGAATAGCATCTGTAAAATTGCCATTTGTCCCAGGAGTGTGAAGGAGTCTGAGGATGCCCAGGGGATGTGACCTGGAATCAATTGTCCTCCAGCCTCATCTCCATCCCCAAGCTCTCTGCTCTCTTGTAAGCCAGAGGTACCAATCTGGGTAGTATTTTGTCTGTCCTTTCCTATCCTTAGTTCTAAGTGCTAGGAACATAAGGAACATGGCAGCTGCCCACTGGGAGGTGTCCTTTTGTCAATTAGGACCTCAATTTCCTTCCAGCCCTTGTCCTGACTCTCTTTTTCTGTTAGATCATATCTCCTCTCAAAGGGCAGAAACCCTCAGCTGCCTACCTGGGTTTTCAAATATTTCAAGTGATAACTAGAGATGTGTATTACATTATCCTGGAGGCCACAGATAAACAGGATGGGTATCTCAGATGGAAAAGCTCATAATCCAACTAGATTGTAAGCCCCTTGAAGGCAGGTAGGATTATCTTCCCATAATTGGACACGCTTAGTAAACTGAACCAATGACTCAGTGGACAGACCACTGGACCAGGAATCATGAAACCTGAGTTATAGTCTAAGCTCTGCCAAGCTGGATGATTTTGTGACTTTGTCACAATACCTGCCACTATTCCTGTCATCCCTGTCCTATAGCAGGACTTGGTTTCCTGGTTTACCCAATGGGCAGTTCTAATGTTCAGTCCTGGCCAGTCTCCACATTTATGTGTAAAGTGAATGAAAAGGTAGGCTAAAGAATATCTAAGAGCCCTGCTAGCAACAAAATGTTTTTAAATGTCCTCTTAAAACACATGATATTTGGGAACCGTAAAAACTTGTGGTCTGAGGACAACTGCCATGTGGCGATGTTACAGACATTAAGCTCAAAATCAAAACTTCTAAAAGCAGGTGGACAGTTTCAAGTCCATAATGTTCTGAAGAGCTTATATAACAGGGGCACATTGTGTCCTACTGACATTTGTTTCAAAAATAGCCTTCTTAGTGATACAAGGTGGCCCAAACATCAACCTTGATTTGATTTTCTTTAGAGGAAAAAAAAAACCATTTAGGACTCATCTGAAAAGAGGCTGATTGGCTTCTTTCTTCTTTAACAAGTTTAATTTATTTTGACTCTTTCTTGAGACTTTATGGCAGATACTGAAATCTCCTTTGCAAAGCTTTTTTCATCTCTGCCTTTCTTCATTTTTTTCCTACTCTGATCTATTGTACATACTAAAAGTATAAGAGAAAATGCCCTAAAGATAAAGCTGTGTCTGTCTGTGTAGTTTTCGTGTTATTGCAAGAAATACTTCCATGTTCTCCATCCTTTTGCTTATTAAGCACTTAGGGAAGTCACCGGGGGGGTTTTGCCCTTCTTTTTCTTAAGCAACTTGCAAACCATAGGAGACCAGGCCTGCCAGAAATGAATGCCTGTTTTCACTTTTCTCCATTTCTATCAACGACAGAGAAGTTGCAAACTTCCCAATGCTGAAAGATGAAAACTTCTAAATGAAGAGGAAGACTCACTTAGCTTAGATCATCCTCCCTTACAGACAGCTCTCACTCCAAGCATGAGAAGAACGTCCATTTTTCATAGCCACACATCTTAGAGGAAAGTGGAACTTGGCAGTTCACTCAAATAGGTTGGTTTGTTCTCAGTTCCCAGGAATCACCTTGTGTTATGATCTCAGAAAGCACCAGACACTTGTTCTAGGTCAGGGGAGGGAGGAGGACATTTCTGTAAGAGCCTTCCCTGGCTATCGCTTTTATCTTTAGTAGAAAGAACTGGGTGAAAAAGATGGGTAGGCTCGTCCAGGAGAATTCTTACCTATTCAGCAGTAGAGAGTTGGTTTCTAAATTACTAAACAAATATGGCACTTGCTAATTCTCAAGCTCCCTCACTCACACATACACAAACCGGAAAGAGGAAGAGAATGTGGAGATTAAGTGGGTGCAGTACAGAGGGCATGCCAGAGGAGAAACCAAAATCCACTGAGAAAGCTGGTCTTGGTCTGAACAATGTCAAGAAATTTGCTTTGCTCTTCAGCACTGTGTTTAATGTCCTGTGCAGTGACAGGAGGTCACTGAGCTATTTACACAGCGTGACAGGCTTTCTCTTGAGACAGTAGAGCGCTCTGGCAATTGAGACATAATGGGCTGGTAGAGCCCATGCCAGTTACTCTGCCCTAGTGGAAAGAGTCCCTAAATTCCTTGTCAGGTTTATGTGGCCAAATACTCTTCCCCCCAGAATGGCTAAGGCACCAAGGGCCTTTGCAACATGTTTCAACTATCTTTTAGGATGGGATGGGTCTGCCACACTTGGCTGTTAGGCGGTATAGGGCAATGGTTAAAGAACACAAACTTCATAGTCAGAGACCTGGGTTCAAATCACTGTGTCAGTACAAGCTGTTTGGCCTTGACATGAGACTTCACCTCTCTAGGCTTCAATTTTTCTCATCTGTAGAATGATGTTAATAGTGTTTTGAGGATTAAGTTACATAATGCTTGTAAAGGACTTGGCACAATGCCTGGCGACCAGTAACTATGCAAAAAATGGTAGCTAATAATAATAAAAATATTATAGGATTACCTCTCACCATGAACTCAATTTAATGGATGTTGGCTGGGCATTATTATGTGCCAGGCATTCACTTATTAAAGCAAAAAGTGAGCATCTCTTATGTACCAGGTAATGTGCTAAGAGCAGGGGAGAGCTGTGAGCAAGACAGGACCTCTTAGAGCCTGAGTGTTGGGCAGATTAGGGACAGGAAATAGAAGAAGACTTGATCACCAATTTGTAGAGTAAGAGGTTACAGCTGTGTCAGGATGGTTCAGAGCTTCTCAGGTTTCTCAGAAAGCATGATGGGTGCTTTGTCCCTTCTTCAGCCCCTCTCTCTGGCCTTAGAAGTTCTTCTTTCTCATAACTGGGTTCACTTGCATCTCATCTGCAATTCAGCCCTGCCCCAGTTCCCAGGACCAGCCTTGACCCAAGACAGGGTCCAGCCCCACAGCTGGGGGCTAAGGTTCAAATCGCCTTGCAGCTTGTCTGACTGGAAGATGGTGCTCTGGTTTTGATACTTGAGGTCCAATCTCATTTTAAGCCTTAATTCCCTTTCTGTGCCCTTAGTTTTAGAAATGAGCTTCTGCCTTTGTGCTTGTTCCTTAGGACCTGTTCCAAAAACTTATTTAGCGACCCCAGTACTATCTTATGATTGGAGTGCTATACCTTATTCTTGTTAATTCCTGTCTCAAGCGCTAGAGTCCTTATCCTAAACCTCAGTCCAATAGCTAACTTGTGGACATTTGCTTCTTGCCAGACTCTTCTCAATATATCCACCCCCTAAATTCCTCTCCTTCCCCTAACCTGTTGTTTAGACAGGGACTGGTCATTGCAAGAAACCTTTGTCTGTTAGAACTAAACCTCTGCCACTGCCACCTGCACTTGGGTTAGTTTTCTAGTGACTGGTTCACCCAATGGGTGGTTCTTATGTCCAGTTTTGTTTATTTCCATATGCCTCATTGGGTGGCCCAAGATCTGACCTTCCCAATCAGAGGCCAAAACCTTTTAAAGCTAAGCCCCTGAGGAGCTCTGAAGATACTACTGTAGCCCTTTTAAAAAGCTCTAATTATTAGTATAATTCTTTTGTACTTCACCCATGGGCAAGCCCTTGGCAGAGCCATTCTGTTCATTCATTAATTCATTCAAAATATATTTATTGGACTTCCATTATGTGTCCGACCATGGCATATTGAAATGAATCAGATATGGCTTCAGTTTTCAAGGAGTTCATAGACTAGTTGGGACAGCTGAACTTGAAAACAGATCGTTATAATAGAGGTTCAAAAGTACTATGAGAAAGCAAAAAAAAATACTATAGGGAAGCTAAAAGCAGGGGCAGCTAACCAGACTGCAGGTGGGATTAGGGAAGGCTTCCTGAAAGAGGTGGCACCTCTGAGTTCTGAAGGGCTGGTAGGTGGTGTTAGCCGGCTGAAGAGAGGTGAAGGTACTTCCAGGCCTGCCTTCAGGGAACAATGCATACTTTGCTATAGCTGGAGCATTGAGTGTGAAGGAGGAAGAGGACCAGATGAAACTAGAGAGGTAGGTGGGGGCCAGGTGACAAAGTGCCTTCTTTGCCATGCTAAGGAATTTGAATTTTATCCTGATTTCTAAAGTGAGAAACTACAATAATGTGGATTTGATTTGCCAGGGTAAGAGCAGAGGCAGGGAAACCAAGTAAAGACTGTCAAATGGTAAGAACCGTAACTAAGATGATGATGGTGGGAATGAAGAGGGTATCTGGATTTGAGAGACAGAAAAGTAGAATTGATAGGATATGGTGACTGACTGGATATGAGGGGAGCAATGAGGAAAGATGACCTGGTTGCTTAGGCAACTAGGTGGGTGGTGATTCTGCTGCCTGAGACAGGGAACACAGAAGGAACAGATTTTCAGTAGAGGGCAGGCTGTACTTAATGTTGCCAGATAAAGTTCTCCAATTCTGCTTTCCTTTCAGTAAAATAATCCTGTTGCCCAAAGGATGCTATTGACAAGCTACCTTTACAGAATTCAACTGTAGAATAAAATGTTTTTCGTACAGATCATATGAAAACTATGCAATTGGATAAATACTGCACTTGAAAATTAAATTCCTCTATCTTTATTAGTTGGAAGGCATAGAAATAAATGAAAACAGTGTTGAAAAAAACTTACCCCATAGACAAGTTCCCCAACCATGCCGTTCCATATTTTAGTCTCCGGATCCCTTGCACCGTATTTCCCGTCACCGACAATGGACAATTTGTATTTGATCCTTACATGTTTGGCTATTTCATAGGCTAAGTCTACACAATAGCCTTCATATCGCTCATTTCCTTCCAGTTGCTCATGATTCTTCTTATACATTACATATGGTGATTCCTTTGGGACCAGAAGCAAGATCAAAGGATTACTCCTATACATTTTTCTAAGAGATAATAAATGTAATAATGAAGTTTTGTTCCCCTGTGGCTATTGAGGTTTGGTGTGTTAAGAGAGCCTTTAAAAATGTTTGCTTAATAAGCAGAAGAGCCTCAATTGACTATTCATGGGGGCACATATTCCTTGGAGTCCTTAGTTGTTGATTTAAGGAAACAGAGAAGAATTTAAGTTCTTTTTGAGAGTTTGAAAGAACCAGTTTCCACCTGTAAAGTCTTTGATTTAGTCAAATTGGGCAGAGGTATTTCTCTTAGTTACACGAAGGTGAACTGCCTTTGATTTCTTGGGATTTACTATGTAAGAACCACAGCCAGCCCTGGAAAGCCCTAGGGAAGCACTGTGATCTTTGTGAGGTCAGGGTCTGTGGCTTATTCATTTTTATATCCTCAGGGCCTAGTACAGTACCTAGGACAAAGTGAGTATTTGATAGGCATGTTTAAATGAAAGATAAACTTCAGCTGAATCTCCATTTAATTAATCACAATTTCAGACCTACTCATTTTCAGACATACTCATTTTTAACCCGGGTTTGTACTTCATTCAGTAATGAAACATACCAGCTTTTAGAAAAGCATTTGAAAATAAGTGAAAATACTATTTCACATCCCAATAGTGCTTTTAGTTTTTCAGAAAAGCTTTACATGGTGAATATTGCCTTGAAACGTCTTATGACATGGATAGGAGATTATTATAACGACCACTCCTTATGTGAAAAAATAACACAAGCTGAGGCTCAGAGAAGTTGTGATTTGCACCATTAAACTCAGGTTAGTGGTAGACCTAATATTAGAACCCTGACCTACTCTTTCCTCCATACAACGCTATCTCCCCCACAATGAAGAATTATATTTCAAGTCCAGAAGAAGCATCAGTCCATGAGGGTAACAAAGAGGATAACAACATCTAAAACTATTGCGAATTCCTATTCTTTTTCTTTATTTAAATGACATTCTGTTCCTCATCATGGCAAGACATTTTGAAAGGTTCCTAAGCTGACCTGTTGGAAGTTTCCACTGTTTGAACTTGAGGTCTTTCCTACTGGCTGAATAATGCTTTTCAGAAGACAGAAGTCTTGTTGTACAGAAAGCCCGCCTACCTTCCGTCCATACTTACCAGAATGGTGGTTACTACGATGGTCCGGTTCTCTGCGGATGCACTGTCATTGCTGAGTTGCTGATCCGAGAAAGGCACAAACCTTTCATACTCATTCCAGTAGCCAGCCTAGAAAGAGCAGACATTTGACCTGGTTGCCTATTTTTCACTCAAAAAGTGCTGCATGAAATTCAAGTGCTGTAGTAGAATGAAACTTTTTTGTAGTTGCTTGAGCAACAGATGTGCTGTTCCTTCATCTTTGGGGTTCCCATCCCCACCTTGCTTTTACTGATATTTGGTAAAAATAAGTTAGCCCACTGTAGAATGATCAGCCTTTTTGATTCTTTAAACTCAGATAGCAGAAAAATTCTTTCCTTAAAACTGTAGGAAAGCTGGGTGGGCAATCAGTTGAGTATCCTGTAGAAATGGTACAAGATATTTTACGTTCTAAGGTTTTATTAAGTAACTACTAAATTCCCACTTCCTGACTAACTCACTATTAGTATGATAGACGCAAAGTGGTTATTATGAAATTTAGCTGTAGGGAAAGGTACTTTGTCCAGAGTCGTTTTGGTGGGTGAGTTGGCAAAATGGAGAAATTACTTACTTTCCAATTCTTTTGCTAAAATCATGTGTATCTTGGCAGCTTCTGTTTAAATAACATGCAATAAAATTTGTAATTCCTTCCCTGTATTGTAGGAAGCTGTTAATAAATCTTGAGTCTACCACTTTTAAAGGACCAGCCTCAGAGGGAAATAACTTTTAAAATGTGTAGATGGAACACTTTGATTACAAAACAGCTCTGCATCATATCTACACTATTCACCAAATGGAAAGGCAAACATGATGTGTGGGAATTTGCTTTGGGTGTGTTTCCTAACACCTATTTCCTTACATCTGAGGGCTGTCACTTTCTGAGAGATTTTTTATTTGGATATCTGTTTTGGTTACTTACTTTCCGAGAGCCAGTGACTTTCATTTCGTACACATCGATGGTATAATTTGTCCTACGTCCGTAAGTGTCAAACTGGATGTTTCCAGTCATTCCTTGTACTTGCACCTGGTAGAAAGGGAAAAATGTAAAATTTTAAAATAGCACCACATTATTGCCTTTTTGGTTTTTGCGATGAGGTCAACTGACAGATCTTGGAATCTTGGAGAATGTTTATCTTGAGCCATTGAGCTATAGCCACCAGATCAGTCTATACAGATCTGCATTTCCTGTCCAGTGTTTTCTAAGTATGCCTTTTAGTTAATGAAGCTTTGAGTGGGTGTGACAGGCAGTTTCTTATATGATACAGTGAGGGCCCTACCACTACTTTTTCAAGGACCTGAAATTTCTTTTGTTTTTTAAAATACTTAACTTTCTCTTTATTTACCGGTTTTCAGAATAAAAATCTTTCTTAGAATTGTCTAAAGGTAACCCATGTTTTTAGTATTATTATCAACTCATAGATTTAAATGTATTTTGTGTATTTCAATCCCTTTTTTTTGAAACTGATTTTTTAAAATTAATGTTTATTGCAGTATGGTTGCTTTAGAATGTTGTGTTAGTCTCTTCTGCACAACAAAATGAATCAGCTATACACATACAGATATCTCCTCCCTTTTGGACTTCCCTTCCATTTAGGTTACCACAGTACATTAGGTAGAGTTCCCTGTGCTATACAGTGTGTCCCCATCAGTTGTCTATTTTATACATAGTATCAATAGTGTATATGTGTCAATCCCAGTCTCCCAATTCCTCCCACCACACCCCTTTCCCCCTTGGTATCCATACATTTGTTCTCTACACCTGTGTCTCTATTTCTGCTTTGCAAATAAGATCACCTATACCATTTTTCTAGATTCCAAGGAACCTGAAATTTCTCCCATTCGTCTTTTCTGAAGGGAGTAGCCTGAAGAGTATTCTTAACTAGGATAATGCGTTCTTCTGAACTGTGAGTTCCACTATTCCCAACGTCCAAACATAAACCAACTTCAGTAACGTGGGCTCTGGAGCTCCTGGATTCATACTGTAACTTCATCACTTACTAACTGTATGACCTTGGGGATGTTCCTTAATGCTTTTGTACCTCAGTGTCCTAATCTGTAAAATGGGAAATCCTAGTAGTACCTATCCCACGGAGTTGTTAGGAGGATTAAATGAGTTATACATATGTAGTGTTTAGATCAGTGTCTGGCATGTAGTGAGCATTGCAATACATGCTAGCTCTATTAATAATAATAATTATTAATCAAAATGAATTTAGTTCTGTTTCTTGAGGGGTTTACACATTTATCAGCTACCATAGTAACAGGGATGAGTTTTTCCTCTTATTTAACCTATGCCCAGTTCCAGACAGGTAGTGGAGAGCTAGGCCATGGAGGGATAATCCACAGACTGATGAAATTTGTTAAGTCTAGGGAATCAGGAGTATTGAATACTATATAAAACAGATAGAGGTACTAGAATAGCCCAGACACCTAGTTGGGAGGCCAAATGCAGATGCACGTATGCCACAATTTTTCCTGGGTCTGGGCCCCGTATTATGAACTAATAAGAGGCCATCTCTACTGGGTGGAGAGATTTCCTTACCTATTTTACAGTTCAAGGACACTGGATGAAAGACCCTCTATAAATATGTCATTATTGTTACCCACTTGAATTACTTATCTGGTGAGTATGGGTCAAGGAATTTGCTTCAAAGAAAAAGAATCTGTCATTCTCCCAAGATGAAAGCATGGAATACTTTTTCATCTCTTATAGAAAAGCGACAAGCTGATTGTTAAGCAAGTGAGAAGCGGTAATGGGCTTGTGCTGCAGAAGAGAAAATTGATGGCAAATAGTAGGGAGCATCTTTTTAAAGGGAATGGGGCTCGTTCGCCACCAGTAGGAGACCATGGAATATCTGTTGAAGGAGAAATGCTCCAATGTGACTCCCTGAAGACAAGATGATTGTCCTACTAAATGAACAAACCTAAGCACTACTGTCAGCTTAGGCTTGCAGAGAAGGTGACGTCATGCTTCTGGCTAAAGAAAAGGTCCTTTGTTGAGATAGAAATTGCTTATCCAGTAGGATGGGTCTGATGCATACTGTGATGCATGAAGGGTTCTTTACACTCTGTTTTGAGCACTGAATTCTAGGAGAGGAGATAGGCAGGGTAGAGACACTGGCAGAGGAAATTATTAAGGAAATCCTTCGTTACTGAGAATAGCAAAGTCTTCAAGTCTCATTAAGAATTGTATATTTCTAAAGATCCAGCCTATCTGAGCATGATCTGCAAACTGGACAATAGCCTAAGCTGATTAGAACTTTTGGTGAGCAGAAGTCGAATTGGACGAGCACTCAGAGAGAAGTCTATTTTTAAGGATGTGAATGTCAGTGACAGTTTCCCACCATCCCATCTGGGATCCCTTCTTTAATCCTCTCCACCCCGCACCTCAGTCTATATTAGGTGCTTCTCCTCTGGGTTCCCATAGCATTACGTGTAGAGCTTCACCATAACATTTTAATCATCTATGTATTTCCAGCCCCCCTGCTAGATTGGGAGCACCTCAAGATGAAAGACATTCTTTTTCTGTGTTCTCAGAAACTAATCCAGAGCCTGGGATAGAGCAGGTGTTCAATAAATGTTTACTGAACAAGTTGACAAGTTTCGATGACTTAGAGTTGTGACATATTTCAGTAGACCAGGTTGACGCTAATCTTTGCACCATCGATAGATTGTAAGGATGATGATTACCCAATTTGCAAGTAGCTTTAAGGTTTTTAAAAGCATTTGTTTACATATTAACAATTTAAATATGAGCTCCCCTCATCTTATTTCATGTTTGCATTTTAACTTGGAGCCTGATACATAGTTGTTGGTGCTCAATAAATATTTGTTTAATGAATGGTGCGATTATTTATCCATTAAAACAGGCCCCTTAGGAGACTCTTTCAGGCAATGATTTTGTTTGCCAGATTTCTCTGAAGGAAGAGAATGATTGACTGAGCAGCAACTATGTGCTAGTCACAATGAGGGATGCTTTTACATCATGCATCCTCACTTTTAATTAACTTAAATAAAATGGGATTTCTTTTAATATGGTAAAAACCTTTAGTACTTCAGACCACCCTCTCTTGCAATCCTCTGAAAAGTGGAGTTTCACTGATCATTTGTCACAAGGCAACATGTACTTTTGGAAGAGGCTGATACTTTCCGGCCTCTCTGAAGCCTTAGAAAGAGGCTGGCCTATGGAAAGAGGGAAAGCATCCTTTCTGTTGAGTGTTTGATCATGAGGGCCTGGGGAGGAAGGTTACTTACCTGGCTTACAGCTTGAGCTTTATCAGTGAGTTAGACATGTGGAAACTCTGTGCAATAATATGATCAATCTAATGTTTTTCTTGCCAAATTCACTTCTTGTCCTTCACTCTGGTAGCCAGTTTTGTATTTGGGGAAGAGAGTCATTTGTGTCATGAATGGGAAGTCAATCGAAGATGCTGGCACTTGCCCCTTGAGGTTTTGATGAAAACTCCTTTTGGTTCACTCTGAGGGAGTTTTATATTTCACTCATCATTATGTTTCACCTGACAATACAAATCTTGTAACAGCTATGAAGGTTGAATTTAATTAACTGTTCTTCAAAAGTTGTGCAGTGCTACCTCCATAAAATTACACTTAGGGCATTTGTTAGGGAACTGACATAATAACATAAAAATCTGCATGATGGGAGAATGAGTCATATCTCTTTCTTGGAGAGAGACATAGTGGCTACTAACCCCTTTCTATTGAATGCTTCCAACTTGGCAAATTTAAGGCAGCAGTAAGAGAGCCAGCTACACAAAATGATGCACATTATGAGGCCATTACAGATTCCTCGTTGCTGGGTTGTGCAGAGAATTATCTTATCATTGCCTATCTCTTTGTTGATTTGGGTGTTCTAAACATCAGGATAATTAAAGAAGTAGAAATAAGAGAGTCTTGTACTCTCGAAGGCTTATTTTAATGCATGCAGGCGTATGTAGCTTAAAGCAAAATATTCAGGAAAGAGCTCTTGCTTGGAAAGCTACACTGAATGGGTGACGCTGCTCCTAGCGTAAATAATGGAATCTGTTCAAAGGATACTGCTCAAAGCCTTAAATGCTCTCCCACCCAGTAAGTACTAAAAACAAGTGACCTATTTGACTCTCTGCCCATTGATTCCTTGTACTTTCCTTCAGGCTTTTTCTCTAGGGCACTGGGGAAAAGCCTCTTAAGTAGGCCTAGAATGGACTGTGTTCCTGCATTTCACCATGTAGAATAGTATAAAGGTTCTTTTTGACAAATAGAAATACTATCACACTGGCTCGGTTCCACAGTCCATCCAGGCTAATAATTTGTCTGATGAGCCAGAGGATGCTGGTAATGTCTACCCTGAAGTTAGGAGTTTCCTAGAGAATATCCCAGTCCCCCTAAGCAACATCATTTTCTGGAAAGTCTGAATTTTTTGAAGCCATTTACATGTTCAATCCATAACTTTCAAGGGTACTGAGTTTGATTTACTATCCCCACTATAGTACAGAGCTAAATATTCATTTGCCCTAAATTTACCATTTCTCAAGCTTCAAGGAAGAATTTTCTAGTTTTAGATTTCTAGATTTTGATGAATAAATATCGATGCTTATCTTTCTGTATACTTTGAACATTCTACAGACTCTCATCCTATTCCCTTTAGGTTGTCTTTTCTCAAGATTGAGGTCTTACTCTTTTTGTGTCTTTATAAGGTGCCCCCAACCCAATAATCCACTGTGGTCATTACCATTTTCAGAGCTCTCTCGATATCAATTCCTTGACTCCAGGGCACAGCAGGGTTTGCTAAGCAGTCTCCAGCACTGCCTCTCCGGGACACATCCACTCGCTGCCTCCTCAGATAGCGGAAGGCTTCTGCTATGACCAGTATTGCATCGTGCGTCAATGCAGATGTGTACTGAAATGGATGTATGGAAAACAAGATATCATGACAAATGATGCCCTCAAAACTTGCCTCGTTTCTTATAATTTTCATTCATCTCCAACTCTTGTTCTATGAAGTCACCCTCTTAATTACTTGAATCAAGAGATCTCTCTGGGCAAGCCTGACTTTGATCCATTCTAGAATGATGCATCTTACCTCATGTGTGCACATGTTAAGACTATTAAGATCAAATGGCTCAAGGGAATCTCTCTCTTGCTCTCAATACTGTGTTTCATATTGAGTGAGTGACTACTGAAAGGCCAGCTCCTTTATAGAGAACAAAATATGTGGGAAGTTAAAGGATGGCATATATAGACTGGAGAGGAAACGGCATATCCTAAAGCAAGACTGGGTTATTGCTGTTTGTAATAGAAAATTCAGATCTGGTGTTTACTTAGGGGAAAATGGAAATAGCTAAGTTAGACAGCTTGAAATTAATTTGGAGGGAAACATTAATCATTTCTGTCTGGACCACGTTTCTGGTGAACTAGGACCTCTGGCCAGCAATAAATCAGTTTTTGTTTCCTTGGGAGAGCAAAATCCAAAGCTGGTTTTTGACTGTAGAAAATTACAATTGTTATTGAGTTTTAAATCTGATAACATTGACAATTCATAGGCAATACTTCGTGATGCTACCTTTTTCAGGCAAGAACACTTACTTTCTATTTCTTGGATATACTGTACTGATACACTGTACTAAGGATGAGACCAGTCATTTAATACAAGGGATTTGATTATCTGCAATTTGACATGGTGGATGCCTTTTCATTAAATGAATCAACAAAGTGTGATTAAAATTAGCTGGCCCCTGTTTTGCAGGGGTGACAAATACTGGTAGAATATAGAATTCTGTTGATTTCTAAAAAAATGAAGCAAAATGCCCTGGGGGGAATTTTCTGTCTATATAGTATGTCCCAATACAAGTGTGAGTGAATGCATTGTCATCTTTACAACTATCAATTTACTTTTCTGACTTTTCTCATGTTACTTTTCTTTCAGGGCCAAGTCATCAAGTATGACTGTAGCAGGGGGCATATGTTCTTTCATGAAAAAAAAAAAATCTGTGTCTGCCCATGCTAGCATTACATAAAGCCAACATGGTGGTGATTTTTTTCCCAGCTGACTGCATAAATTGTCAGCAATCTTAATGTAGTCCTTTCCAAGCCATGCCAAAATAGCTATTTAATTTTCTACTTTTTCAGCTTCTACGGACCAATGTGTGACCATCTAAAAAAAAAAAGACCCCAAAGGAAATGTTCATAAAATATAGAATAAATTAAGCATCAGGATTTTAATCTCTAGACAATTTTATTTCCTAATCAAAAATATTGTACATAATTTTTTAACATGGGCTTTTTGTCTGTTTGATATAGAGACAGGTTCCATAATGACTAGTACAAGTCAAAGTAATCCGAAAGTTGTAACCACCTATTTAAGTATTTTGTTTTCTTAAGTTATTTGAAGGGTTTTGCTTATAAGCCTGAACAATTCTTCTCACTAAGTTCTAAGAACTTTACGTTACACATATCATGAATTACCAATGAATAATCCAGAGCTGAAATTGTCTTCCTTCTCTTTTGTACACCTCTACAACTTCTGAACAGGCATAAATGACACTGTAGCACCCTTTTCATACTTTTACTCTTGTCCATTTTTTGTGCCTAGCATAGTGCCTGACATTTTGTAGATAACCCCTAAAATATTGAATAAATGAGGTTTTTTCCTCTACCTATTGCCTGCTAAATCTAAGGATGGCAAAACAGTGGATAGACAGTTGTATGAAAATATAAATTAATATAAGCTCGCCTAAATGTAGTGGGCAGATTTAGTCCATAAAAAGATTTGAATCATCAAAGAAATGCAAATCAAAACCACAAGGAGGGACTTCCCAGGTGGCACAGTGGTTAAGAATCCACCTGCCAATGCAGGGGACACGGGTTCGAGCCCTGGTCTGGGAAGATCCCACATGCCGCGGAGCAGCTAAGCCCGTGCTCCACAACCACTGAGCCTGCGCTCTAGAGCCCGCGAGCCACAACTACTGAGCCTGAGAGCCACAGCTACTGAAGCCCGCATGCCTAGAGCCCTTGCTCTGCAACAAGAGAAGCCACCTCAATGAGAAGCCTGTGCACTGCAATGAAGAGTAGCCCCCGCTCGCCGCAACTAGAGAAAGACCGCGCACAGCAATGAAGACCCAATGCAGAAAAAAATAAATAAATAAGTAAGATGAATAAATTTAAAAAAAACAAAAAAATCCCACAATGAGATAGTATCTCACACCTGTCAAAATAGCTATTATCAAAAAGACAAGAAACAGCAAGCGTTGATGAAGATGTGGAGAAAAGGGAACCCTCGTGCACTGTTGATAGGAATGTAAATTGGCGCAGTCACTGTGGAAAACAATAGGCAGGTTCCTGAAAAAATTAAAAATAGAACTACCATATGATCCAGCAATTCCACTCCTGGGTATCTATCTGAAGGAAATAAAATCACTGTCTCAAAGAGATATCTGCACCCCCATGTTCATTGCAGCATTATTTACAATAGCGAACACATGGAACAACCCTGTGTCCATCAAATCATCAAATGATGAATGGATAAAGAAAGTGATATACACCCACACATATATACATATATAAAGTCATGTCAATTATATTTCAATAAAAATATATATGCACACACAGACACACATACAATGTAATATTATTCAGCCATAAAAAGAAATCCTGCCATTTGTGACACACAGATGGACCTTGAGGGCATTATGCTAAGTGAAATAAGTCAGACAGAGAAAGACAAATACTGTATGATCTCACTTATACGTAGAATCCAAAAAAAAAAAGGAACTCATAGAAACAGAGAACAGAATGGTGGCTGTCAGAGGTCAAGGCTGGGGAATAGGGAAAATGAATGAAGGTGGTCAAAAGGTATAAACTTCCAGTTATAAGTTCTGGGAACGTAATGTATATCATCGTGATTATAGTTAACAATCCTGCACTGTATTTTTTGAAAGCTGTGAAGAGAGTAGATCTTAAAAGTTCTCATCATAAGAAAAAATTTGTAGCTGTGGTGGTGATAGATGTTAACTGAACTTATTGTGGTGATCATTTTGCAATACATACATACATCAAATCAGTATGTGGTATACTTAAGAGTAATATAATGTCACATGTCAATCATATCTCAATAAAAGATAAAATCATCTTAAAAAAGAGATTTGACTACAACAGATTCATCATAGGAATTGTGACCATATTTACTGAAGCATATGAGGACACCTGGCATGTGTAATGTAATCTGGCATGTGTAATGTAATCATTACAACTACAGAGAACCACTTAGATAGTAAGTGGCTTAAATTAATACAAAAAGATGTAAAAAAGATGTTTAACTTATGACTTTTCTAGAACATACCAATTGCATAAAGTAAGGTCCCACTTGTATTATGTTGATGTGACCCGTTCAGGGTGGACCTGCATAGGTGATTCAGAATGTGTCTCTTTTCTATGTCCCATTGTTCCTCCTTCTTCTATTCTTGCCAGGGAGGAAGGATATGAGGATGGGTATCTTGAAACCATGAGAAAGGAAATGTCCCCTCCCCTTTCCTTTTTTAGGGAGGGGCTTTGAGCCTTGACTCTGCTTTGATCCCTCATCTTGATCACAAGGATCCCACAGCCATGGTACATACATACTTTCACATACGTATCAGGAAGGAAGAATTTAAAGTCTGTTTCATACTTGAATCAATGCACTGAGGGAATGGGTTACTTAAAAAAAATACATTGGAAGGATCCTTTGTGTAACATGAATAACTTTCCCCCCATTTATCTGTTTTAATTCCTGATTTTTAAATAATAGGATTTCAAGCCATAGGGGAACACATGAAAAATGTGCACTTTAAGCATGACTTTCTGCTTTCAGTGTTCTTATCTTGATTTCATGAAAATGAGCAATTTAGGTAATCTAATTATTTAAAGATACTTTTGCAGGCAGGAAAACATTTCCATTCAATATATGTATAGGCAACATGCATTCTGTATTAGAGCCTAATTCACTTGGGTGTACTGAGATTCATGAAACTTATTAACACAAAGCAATCACATAAATAATGTAAAATCTAATTTTCTGTTTCAGACTATCAATTTTCCTTACCTATTCCCACTGTCCTCACTCTTTGCCTGATTCAGGTTCTTGTAATATTGTAAATTATGGGCATATTAAAAATGAAATTCATTAAAAAATTAAGTTAACCTTCCCAAACGCTGGGTTTTAAAAGACCTCCTTCTCAATAGCTTCTTTATTTGGGAATTTAGTTTTCAAGTGCGGCAGCACTATCTGCAGTTGTGTTTTAGCAGCCTTGAAACACTTTCGAGGGACGACCATTTGATCACTGGGTGGCCGTAAATATATAAAGGCCATACTGAGATGCTCTGGAAAGCTGGCCTAAGGTTTCTACATGTCGTGGAACATTACCTTTAGAGGTGCATTCTTGGCTTCAGGGAATTCCCTTTCATCCAGCCTCACCCAGCGCTGTATGAACTGTTGAACCATAGGGTTTTCGTTGTTGACAATCTGGAATCCTGTAATGTTGGCTCCCCCATGCATGACTCTTTCTAGCAAAATATCGGTAAAACCCTAGAAAGAGATTGAAAGAGAATAATGATTGTGGGAGGTCATGCATTCGTACTCATTGTATCTGTTGGTTAGAGTGCTAAGGAGGAAATGAAAGTTCCTTCCCCAGGATCCTTCTTTAGCAATCAAGGAAAACCTGGACAGATTGTTATATGTCAATTATATCTCAATAAAAACCAAAACCACGACAAACAAACGACCCTGATATGGACTAATTCTTAGGGCACTCTGGCTCTGAAACTACAGGCATGATGGAGAAAATATACATCCTTCCATTTTAGTGCCTGTGTCTTTAGTGTAGCTGCTGCAACGACAAACATAGGTGTCAACTTCAAATGTTTTTTTTCTTTCATTTACCTGTATTTTTAGTTTTTCTTCATTGAGTACAAATACAATGATTCATATAACTGGAAACTGTTGAAAAAGTTGACCCTAGCTAGAGGTATCAAAAACTCTTCTTCAGCTTAACATGCCGAATGCAGCAGATTGCTTCAGACTCTAATAATGAGCACTTTCAACATTTATAATTTACAGAAATGCCAAAAAGCGAAACTGACAGCTTGGTTGCATATGATGGTACAAACCCCAGGGTATGTCTCACATGTGTCCATGAATGAGTTTTGACATCTATTTCATAGCATCCACCATTTTCTTCTTCTTTTGTCTCTTGCCAATTGCTGCTGATTCACTTTGGTCTTCAATGGGCTGGAGCCAATATTTATATTCATAAAGAAATGGGAAGAATTCTTCCTCTTTCCTTTAGATTCTCCTCCCCAACATTTACATAAAAAATGTTCAAATATACAGAAAAGTTGAAAGAATTGTACAGTGAAAAACCAAATAGTCACTTCAGATTTTACAATTACTATTTTTCTATCCATTCATCAATCCATTTCATTTTTTGGATACCTTTCAAAGTAAGTTGCAGATATTAGTATACTTCATACCAAAAGACTTCAGCATGCAGGCCATTAACTAGAGTTCAGTGTTTGCAGTTTCCATCCTTCCTTTCCTTCTATCTTTCGGTAAAATTTACATCCAATAAAATGCACAAATCTTAAATGTACCACTCGATGAGTTGATAAATGCATACACTATATTACTCAAATCTCTACTATTTCTCTAAAGTTTTCTCTTTTTTTTACATTCTAAGTTTTCATTTAAGTATAATAATCATATAGAAAAGTGTATACATCTCTTTTTTTCCTTTTTTTAGAATGATAAGGGTTTTTGTTCTTTCTTTTTTTTCTTTTTGGCTCCGTTGGGTCTTCGTTGCTGCGCATGGGCTTTCTCTAGTTGTGGCGAGTGGGGGCTACTCTTTGTTGCGGTGTGCAGGCTTCTCATTGCGGTGGCTTCTCTTGTTGCAGAGCACAGGCTCTATGCACGCAGGCTCAGTAGTTGTGGCTTGTGGGCTCTAGAGCGCAGGCTCAGTAGTTGTGGCACACGGGCCTAGTTGCTCCGCGGCATGTGGGATCTTCCTGGACCAGGGCTCGAACCCGTGTCCCCAGCATTGACAGGTGAATTCTTAACCACTGCACCACCAGGGAAGTCCCAGTGCACACATCTTTAAATATAGCCTGATGAATTTTCACAACCTGAACACATGAATGTAACCAATATCGTGTACACCTCTCTCTCTAGTCACCATCCCTACACCTGCTTCTTTATTTTTTTTTAAAGCTTTTTAAATTTATTTTTATGGCTGTGTTGGGTCTTCGTTTCTGTGCGAGGGCTTTCTCTAGTTGCGGCGAGCGGGGGCCACTCTTCATCGCGGTGTGCGGGCCTCTCATTATCGCGGCCTCTCTTGTTGTGGAGCACAGGCTCCAGACGCGCAGGCTCCGTAGTTGTGGCTCACGGGCCTAGTTGCTCCGCGGCATGTGGGATCTTCCCAGACCAGGGCTCGAACCCGTGTCCCCTGCATTGGCAGGCAGATTCTCAACCACTGCGCCACCAGGGAAGCCCCCACCTGCTTCTTTTAATTCTGCATTTCTTTAACGTGGTCAACAAGGCGGTCGTAGAAAATATTTTAGTGAAGCAGCTTTTTCAGTTATTTCTCTCAGCCCCATTCCTCTTCCTTTCATAAGTGGTATATGAGCCAGTGGAGACTGGACAAAGGGCCAAATAGTTTGCATCACTGAGAACCATTCCTCCTTTCCAATGACCCCAAAGTGTTTTTTAAAATTAACATTAACTTGTTAGGATGAGTTTTCTCCTAAAGTCCTCCTTCCTGAAAGAAACTAAGACTCAGTGTTTTCTCCCATTCGCTCCCCTCTGCACTACAATCGGCAGAGAGGCTTGCCTGTGTGTAAAGCCTAGCAGAGGCTCCAGATGGGGCTTAAGCCTAACTGTTATCCAACTCCCAACTCTCACCCCCTAAACAAATATACAAATAAAGAGCTGAGGGCAAAACTTGAACAAATGGCTTTAAGTCGTTTACTGTGCCAAACCATATTTGCCAGTTAACAAGTATTACACAAGAGCATTGAGCAGCTACCCATCTGTCTGCTGGCGGGGGTGAAGAGTGGGCTCTCTGGTGCTCTCCTGTGTCCTAAAAGCCTGGCCTGGGAGGTGGAGCCCCCTTCCTTGAAAGAAAGGGGTTGAGAATGCTTCTGCCACCGTGTTGGTCCCCAGGGCCAATGGCCACAGTGTGCACTAGGAAGTACTATTTCTTGTGTCTTTTATACTTTGATAAGCATCACACTTCTGTTTACCTCATACCTTAGCATGTTAAAATGGCAACACAGGATTAACAAAAAGGAGGGCAAGAGAAAGGATCCCAGAAATCTCACGTCTGCCTTAAGGTATAAGAGCCAGCACTTCAGTCTGGTTACTCACCATACCACTCCTTTCCAGAAACATTTTACCTCACTACCTTTTTCTTACAAGAGATACTAGAGGAGTCCAACTCAAATCTACCTCACCAGTCACCTGTGCTTACTTCCAGGAGGCTTCACTCTGCCGCCCAGGCCCCATGCATCCCCATTTGGCTGCCTTCCTCTCCAGTAGCATACTGTAATTGGGAGGCGTCCTCACAGGCACGCTCAGCACTCATCTGTCTACCACACAGCGACCACACTGCTGAGGACCTAGGAGTTTCTCAGTCAACCCGTGTTTTATGACAGCCATATCTGGGATTAAGTTCTGGCACCCCTCAGACTGGAACCAGCCGGGCTGTCCTCGTGAGATTAAATGCGTCCACAGCAGCACAAATCAAGCCAGGGGAAGGTCACCTCAAATGGCTCTTCTGTCCAGCAAGACCTCCACGACACTAGCTCCTACCAACTGCCCTGAAGATTTACCCATCCACACGTGCAGAATACTTAACACAGCCCCGTGGACAAAATGGAGAGAGCAGAAGTGTGGTAGAAAAAGAAAGGAGATACTGTAATAGGCTTCTTTTGTTTTCCTGTCATTCTCATATATTTATTTTCATGAGAAAGGTTTCACAGTGCTTACAATAACTGTAACAACAATAATTGTAAAATGGGAATAATGCTGATGAGGAACCCCTTCTATTTTAGTAAGAAGTCTGATGAAAAGTAGTTTTTCCAATAAAATTGTACTTTTTATTTTTATTTATTTTTTTAACATCTTTATTGGAGTATAACTGCTTTACAATGGTATGTTAGTTTCTGCTTTATAATAAAGTGAATCAGCTATACATATACATACATCCCCATATCTCCTCCTTCTTGCATCTCCCTCCCACCCTCCCTATCCCACCCCTCTAGGTGGTCACAAAGCACCGAGCTGATCTTCCTGTGCTATGCAGCTGCTTCCCACTAGCTATCTATTTTACATTTGGTAGTGTATATATGTCCATGCCACTCTCTCACTTCGTCCCAGCTTACCCTTCCCCCTCCCCGTGTCCTCAAGTCCATTTTCTACGTCTGCGTCTTTATTCCTGTCCTGCCCCTAGGTTCTTCAGAACCTTTTTTTTTTTTTCAGATTCCATATATGTGTGTTAGCATATGGTATTTGTTTTTCTCTTTCTGACTTACTTCACTCTGTATGACAGACTCTAACTCCATCCACCTGACTACAAATACCTCCATTTCGTTTCTTTTTATGGCTGAGTAATATTCCATTGTATATATGTGCCACATCTTCTTTATCCATTCATCTGTCGATGGACACTTAGGTTGCTTCCATGTCCTGGTTACTGTAAATAGAGCTGCAATGAACATTATGGTACATGACTCTTTTTGAATTATGGTTTTCTCAGGGTATATGCCCAGTAGTGGGATTCCTGGGTCATATGGTAGTTCTATTTTTACTTTTTTAAGGAACCTCCAGACTGTTCTCCATAGTGGCTGTATCAATTTACATTCCCACCAACAGTGCAAGAGGGTTCCCTTTTCTTCACACCCTCTCCAGCATTTATTGTTTGTAGATTTTTTGATGATGGCCATTCTGATTGGGGTGAGGTGATACCTCACTGTAGTTTTGATTTGCATTTCTCTAATGATTAATGATGTTGAGCATTCTTTCATGTGTTTGTTGGCAATCTGTATATCTTCTTTGGAGAAATGTCTGTTTAGGTCTTCTGCCCATTTTTGGATTGGGTTGTTTATTTTTTTAACATTGAGCTGCATGAGCTGCTTGTAAATTTTGGAGATTATTCCTTTGCCAGTTGCTTCATTTGCAAATATTTTCTCCCATTCTGAGGGTTGTCTTTTCGTCTTGTTTATGGTTTCCTTTGCTGTGCAAAAGCTTTGAAGTTTCATTAGGTGCCATTTGTTTATTTTTGTTTTTATTTCCATTTCTCTAGGAGGTGGGTCAAAAAGGATCTTGCTGTGATTTATGTCGTAGTGTGTTCTGCCTATGTTTTGTAATAAGCTTTTATGGAGATGAAAGGAGAGATCTTGTTGCTAAAGGGCAAGAGTTGGCTGGCTCTTGGTCCTAATTCTCCCTCTGGCCTATTTGTGTACATTTTGCTTGTTTGTAATCTCTAATCAGATTCTATGGCTTGAATGTTGCCCTGGTGCCCAGCATTTAGATGCAGCAAGTCACAGTTCTCAAGGTTGAGATAATCAAGGCTGGATTCTCCCTAATCCCTCTGAAAAAACACTAATGCAACAGAGCTAACCAACAGTTATCAAGGACACAGAAGGGAAAAGGAGAAAACAGGTGAATGGTAGAGAAGGGGATATAAGGAAAACTGTCTGACTAAAAGGCAGGAGTTGGTTGACTGTTGATTGTCCTTCTATTTCTGATACTTGTTCTTCAAAAAGAATTATCTTTTTGTATCAAATATTGCTGAATTCCATGGTTCAAGTGGCACTGACAGTCTACAAGATTGTAAAATTTAAAGCTTGATTCTTTCTACAGCCTCTTCAGAGACACTAATGCGGCAGAGCTGACATCCAACAGGTAGGAGGGGAAAGGAGGAAAGAGAGAGAGAGAAGGACGATGAGAATTCAGAGAAACGTTCTGCTTAAGGGCAGGTTTGGTTGGATTCTAGTCTTCCTTCTCCTATCCCACCACTTTAAGGCGTTACACCATCCCATAATAATCTTTGATGGATTTTTATTGTTATGACATCTATAACCCTAAAAGCAGGCCAAAGACCCCCCCAAACTTATGTCAAGACACTAACACAACACAGGTGATGATACAGCAGCCAGAAAGGAAAATGGAGTAAATGAAAGAGCAGGGGGTCAGTGGTAGGAAGATGGAAGTTAGGAGAGCTCCTGCACCTCCTCCTCCTCCCATCCCATTATTATTATTATTTTTAAAACCAATAGTACTAAATTTATTAAGAACAAATTTTTGGGGGGCCATCCCATGCAGCGTTGTGGGATCTTAGTTCCCTGACCAGGGATTGAACCCAGGTCCTTGGCAGTGGAAGCCCGGAGTCCTAACCACTGCACCACCAGGGAATTCCCAGTACTAAATTTATTTTTAAAAATCAAAATGGAGGGACTTCCCTGGCGGCCAGTGGTTAAGACTTCGTGCTTCCACTGCAGGGGTCTCGGGTTCAATCCCTGGTCAGGGAACTAAGATTCCACATGCCGCACTGCGTGGCCAAAAGATAAAAAAAGAAAAAAAAAATTAACATGGAGATTTAACACACCTTCCTCAATTATTGACAAAGCAAATAGAAAACAAAGACACAGAAATGGGAAGATTATAATAATACATTTTGATTTAACAGATTATCCCATAATTTTAAAGCATTTCATCCATTCATAGCCTCTGGTTAGATCTCCTCCTTAGGCTGGTGAACCACAGTCTTCAAGGTGGTAAAATTGAGGCTGAGTCTCTTAAAACCTCTCAAAAGACATTAACACAAAAGAGATGATCACCAAACATATGGATGGTATAAGGGGAGAATAAAAGGGGAGAGGTCAGTGGAGAAAGATGGAGGTTAGGAGAGAGGAGATGGTTAAGAAGGGAGATTTTGCTGGTTCCTGGTCCACCTCCTATATCTATCCCATTGTTTTTTATTTCTAGAAGAAGTTGCTAGAGTCTATGATCATGTACAACCATAATTGGGAAAGTTATAAATTGGGGCCTAAGTCTACCCATAGCTTCATTGAAATAACCAACACAACAAAGCTGACCAGCAAACACACAACAGGTAGGCAGGAAAAAAGCAAGGGGAGAGAGTGGTAGGAACAGACAGTGTAAAAGATGGATTCTGGCTAAAAAGTAGGAGGTGCCAGGGTCCTGGTCCTCCTCTGATATCTAAATTTAAGACACTGCACTTTTCTAGAATATGTTGCTAGATTTTAGTTGTTGCGCTGGTCACACCCCCTCATGTATCCCTGAAACCCATGTAAAGACACTGAAGCAGAACAAGAAAACAAACCATGCAGAGTGTATAGAAAAGGAAATAAAATGATGGTGGCAGGGAGTATTCTGGTAGGATGATGGAAGTTAGGAGAAATGTCTTGATTCAGGGGAGAAGTTGGCTGGCTCCTGGTTCACTTTCTCTACCTGTGTGATTATTTTAAGACATCCCACTTGTCCATACCTCTTGCCAGAATTCACTGCTTGAGTTGGCTACATAGAGACCCTGAGGTGGGAAGATGTCTGTCTAAAAACTCTGAGCAGGAACTAATGCAACAGAAATGACCTTCAGGGCTTCCCTGGTGGCGCAGTGGTTGAGAATCTGCCTGCCAATGCAGGGGACACGGGTTCGAGCCCTGGTCTGGGAAGATCCCACATGCCGCGGAGCAACTGGGCCCGTGAGCCACAACTACTGAGCCTGCACATCTGGAGCCTGTGCTCTGCAACAAGAGAGGCCACGATAGTGAGAGGCCTGCACACCGCGATGAAGAGTGGCCCCTGCTCGCCGCAACTAGAGAAAGCCCTCGCACAGGAACGAAGACCCAACACAGCCAAAAATAAAAATTAATTAATTAATTATTTTAAAAAATTAAATATGAATTAAAAAAAAAGAAATGACCTTCAACCATCTGGATGATAAAGGGGAAAATAGAAGATGAAAGATAGTTATAGAAATTTGAAGTTGGGATACAAGTTCTGACTACGGAGCAGGAGTTGGCTGGCTCTTGGTCCATGGTCACCTCTTATCTCATTATTTTAAGGCATTGCATTTGTTCACAACTCTTGCTAGTCTTCTCTTTATGACTTGGTCACAGAAGGACCTCAAGTTGAGAACACTGGCACTGAGTCTCTCCAAAATCTCTGTAAGACGTTAGCACAACAAGAATGAACGCTAAACATGTGGGTGATAAAGGGGAAAATAAAGGGAGGAAGGTCGGTGAACAGAAGTAGTGCAGGGACCAGACAGTAATACATGTGAATACAGATGGATTTTTTAATTATTATCACAAAATCCTTGTCTTTAGAAAAAGTATAAGTTTGACTACCAATCTAAATATGTGATAAGTTTACAAGTTTTTACTTTTTAACTCATGCCCTTGGCTCAGAACAAAAGTAATATTTAAAGTTCTTTAAGTCTTTTTAGTTTGTTCTCATTTTTGTTTCAGGGTTTAAGTGCCTGATGCAAGCACTTCTTCCAATAGTAACTGCTTAAAAAAGGACAGAAAACCCATATCCTTTTATTTAATACATAAATTTAAACATGTCTGACTTCAAAGGAAATTTCTGTATCATGAATTCTGTTTCCTCACTGAGCTTCATCTACTATTAAAAATTATATACTTTAAAATAATATAGTTTGACCGAAGACAAAATGCATTCCAGTAGATTTCTTTGATATTTTTGTGGGAAAGGATGGCTCATTTTGTTTCAGCAGGTTTTGCTGTTTTATAGCAACTGCTCTATTGCTTCACTGAATCATAGCAGTTCATTTGTTGCTTAAAAATCAGTTTCTTCTTCTGGCATCTCCCATCTAACCAAAGATATTAGAATTTCTTCATTTTCTTTTTCTTCGCCTTTTTCCATTTAAAATTTTGAGTGTGTGTGTATGTTGGGGGGGCAGTAGATTGTCATGATTCTCACATAGCTGGGCCCTGAGAATCTACTTTTTCAACATAAATGTTACTCAGTTATGATAAATAACATTTATGATACATAAAATACCTCAGCCAATGAATTTGTTACATTTTAAGGCTTAGAGTCTATAAAACAAATTAATTTCTTGTTTTCTTTTGGAATTTTCAACTCGAATTCACTTTGAATGAGATACCAATGAGTTTCCAATTAGAACCTCTCTTATACTCTAGAACTCCCTTTTCTAATTGTCTACCAACTAAATTGACTTCCTTATTCCATGTGTGTCTTAAAAAGAATGTGCCCCAAAGCAAAGTTGTTATATTCCCTTAAAATCTCTTCCTCTTCCTGTATCCCTTCTTTCAATTAATGGCACTTTAAGCCTGTTGGGTCACTGGGTATGGGGCCCAAGCACCTGTCTTTTTTTTTTTTTTTAATAAATTCAACAAGTGACTTTGAAGCACAAGTGGGTTTGAGGACCACCAGCCTAGTTTATCGTCCTGGCTTCCTAGCTGGTGATCCAACTTTCAGTTCTTTACCTTTCCAGTTTATTCTTTGCATAATAAATTTATCTTCCTAAAATATCTGTTAGAGCATAATACTCCTTTCCTCAAATCACTGCAATGATTCCCTACTTTCTACAGACATACTGACAGCTGAATATCTTGACTTGACTTTCAAGGATTTCCATTATCTGTTATCTTTTGTTCTCTTGGCCTTATCCACACCTTTTCCTTCAAGAGACCTCATGCTCTAGCCACATCGCTCCCCTTTAAACCTTGGTACCTTTGTTCTGTTTCCTTTGTCTAGAAAGGGCCGTCACTTCATCACTTATAGCTCTGGGTGTCTACTGAAATTTCATTCTTCAAGAGCCATTTCAATTAGTAAAATAATGACTAAGAAACATCTATATTAAATTTGTCTCTATATTCTCTACCAGATAGTAATAAGGCCAATTGTGTCCCCTTTTGCCAATTATTACATAGGCTCTTGCACATTGTTGACTGCTTATGGGCTCTTGTCCTCCTTCATTGTCGCATGCCTTCCCATGCTTTCCACGTAATACGTTTATGTGTAAACTCCACAATATTATTGCTTAGTGGCTCTGAGGTTCCAAATCCCCTGCTGTAGTGAGTGGAATTTCTGTTGAGCCCATTTTATTATTTCATAGGGATTTTAATAACTAGAAGTGATGATCAGATACTCAATGATTTTTGTGTGTTTAGATTAGATATCAAATTCTAGTGCTCCTTGCATTTCACCAATTTGGTTTGCTTGAAATTGTGTTTTGTTTGTTTTGTTTTTTGCTCACTGCCATGGTGGTCTCCCTTCCTTTGGTTGGTCCAGTAAACTGTATGCAGAGGGAGAGATTAAAGGAGATGAGAGAAGGCAGAGAAAGGTTGGAGGCAATCCTAGTGCTCACAGATAGGGCGAGTTGAAACTCTACTTCCTCACTTTCTATGTTCTAAGTATCTGTACACTTGACTATTTGCCTCTGTGCAACAATGGCAACATTTGTTGGAAATATGGATATAATCTCAGAAGTTATTCCTTTGAGAAGGAAACTACTCATTTAGATTTGTAAGCTCTGCTATATTTCATCAATTGCATTGCTTCTCAGTCACATCACATCTGTTTGAGCCAGTGACTGTTGCCCACATCTGAACCCAACAGTATAAAACCAACCATGACCTCTGTGCCTAATGCAAGGCCTTGTAAGCTACTTTTGATTAAGTCTCCAAGGCCATCTTTTACACAGACACTAGTTACACAACTGGCATCCAAAGACAGATTGTCCTTGATTTGAGAATAGCCAGACAACTCAGTCTTCCAAAGATCCAGATGACTTTGGTATCATCCTGTCTCCCTTGATTCATACATATAGTACTGCAATTCAGTTTCCTTCTGGTGAGATAATTGAGGTTTGGAAATAGATATATTCAAGGCTTACTTTTAGGGCACTTATTTTTAAGATATTATGTGGCGATTTCCTTCATATAATATTATTGTTAGGGTACATTTTGTACAGAGAGGAAAACAGAGACAAGATAAGTTGGGTGACTTTCATTGAGTTGATGGTAGATTATGGGTGAGAAATGAGAAAGGTGGCTTGCCTATATGGAAGGTAAAAGCAGTAGAATGAGGGGTGGAAGGCTGCCAAGGAGGAGTATCTGTCTCAATTTGGATGAAGGCTGGCTCTGCCTTTAGTGCCATCTGAATTGTTCATCTGGGTGATGCTTTGATGGGGAAATGCACGGTAATTGTGGTGACTCAAGTTATCAGATTGCTAATGAGAGACACAAGTCTTTTTCTAGAAGCAGATCCATCCTCCTGGGAGGATGTAATGCGCAGAGTTAAAGATTACACCATATAAATTAGCACTTGATTACAGGTTGCTTGTATTGTTCACTCACTGTTTTATTCTCTAATCCAATTAACAAACATACTTTGAAACCTTCTAAGTGCTATCTGTTGGTACAATGGCGAGCCATATCCAACTTGGTCCCTAACCTCACAACACTTTAGTCCAGTGGGAGTTATCTGTATGAATATACAAATAATTACAAGTTGACATAAATGCTATTAGTGGGAAAAATAGGCACTGATCTCTTTTTTATTAACAGTTATATTGAGGTATAATTTAAATACCATAAGATCCATCCATTTGACACTGATTTTTTTTTTAAAGCAGAAATCAGGTCATGTCTCTCCCCTGCTTGAAGTTCTTCAGTGGCTTTCTGATGCTGTTGAAAAGAGCTAAAACTTAGCCAGGCAGTAGGCCTTAGATAATCCAGATCTTGTCGCTCACTCTGCTGTAGCCAAAATTGCCTTCTAACAGTTCAGAGAGGTATCAAACTCTTTTCTGCCTCAGGACCTTGGCACATGTTGTTCCCTATGCATTACATGAACTTTCCCTGATTCTTCATATAATTGGACCTTTCTCACCATTCAGATCATTGTTTCAAAGTCACCTTCTCTGAAAGCCCTTCTCTGGCCATACTATGCAGAGTTTTGACTCCCCACCCTCTGCCTTCTCTTCATTCCCAGCACAGGTCCCAGCACCTGTTCTACCTCCATGCCAGTGATCCTAAGTTGTGCCAGTTTGGTCTGTTCAATATGTTTATACAGTTCTTAAAGAGACCACCTTCTGTCTTCCTTGTAGTAGAGTGAACAAGGTATTGGGCATATACGTGGTATATAGAAAAACGAACTTGTTATAAAAATCTTTAGAGTAGTGCTACCCGAAGTATGTGTGGACTGGTGCTGGTCTGCTGTTTGTTACCAGTCAGAGATGATAGAAGGAGAGAAAATGAATATAAGCCTTTAGTTTATAAGCAAGTTGACAGAGTAATATGGCTGTTGAATCTAATACTAAAAAAACTTGGGCTTGTATTTTATATGTCTTGTTTTGTTTATTTCATGTTTTTTAGTAATTTATTGTTGTTGTGCTTTTATTGTGTGAATATTTGGGGGGAAATCTGGCCCTTCTTCACAGATAATTTGAGAAGCACTGTTTTAGCAGATATGACGTGGGAGGGGCCCGGGGGAGAAAACAGAATTTTTTCAACGCATCTTGCTAGAACATTGAGTAGGAAGTGATCTTTCCTTGTTAATTTCAGGCAGGGGGAGGCAGGGATGGTTGGCTATAATGGAGGCGTTTTTGGAGAGGGGGAATGAGAGTCTCAAAGTTGGCTACTTTAAGCTGACAATTGCCTGTGCCTTTCTAAATGCACGGTAGGACGTTGGACCCCTGCCCAGTCCCCACTCCTCATTCCCTTGATACTCTGCTGTATCCTATCTTCATTTGGAGAAGAAAGTGAATCCTGAGCCACCAGAGAAGCTGTGTACCCAGGGGAGGTGACTGGGCTCCTGGCATTGGGGACCAGGGGGGATTTTTCCCTTCAAGCTCACCTCCTTTGCCGGTAAGGCCGGGCTCCAGCCCAGTGAGCTCTGTGTTTACATGCCATCTGCTGAGGTGTCAGTGATCACAACATGACTTTGAGCATTTGAATTTTTTATTTAGAACATTAAAAATGGAAGTACAAAGGAAGGGAAAGAGTAGAGAACAGAACAAGAAGACCTGGGAGGGGAAGGGAGCAGAAGGGAACAGTTGTTATTGGCAAGCAAAACAGCATGACTCAGTCTCATTCAAACTTGTTTTCTCTTTAAACAAAGTGGGCCCCTCTCTGTTTCAGGTACATCCCTAGATCTGGGAAGCTGCAGAGTTCACTTCTCCAAGCTCCGGTTACTCCTGGATGCTTCTTTGGAGTTCTATTTTTTGACTAATGCTTTTGCTTTAGTAAAATTTTAGAAAAATTAGATATAATCTAGTACTCCCCATCATTATTTTCTGGCATACTAATCATATGAATGGGGCAGGTGGCGAGGGAAAGAAAGAAGAGAGAGCAAGAGAAAGAAGGGGGATGAGAGAGCAGGGGAGAGGAATGTGTGTGTGTGTGTGTGTGTGTGTGTGTGTGTGTGAGGGAGAGAGAGAGAGGATGAATATGAATGTAGCAGGGGAGAAGACAGTGATGGAGATGTAACTGGTGCCTGCTAAGAGACATTTCATATTGGCCCATTGGACGCGTTTCAAACCCAGATTCACAAAGCTGTCCTTGTTTTTTTAAGCCTTTTTCCCTCTGATTACTTCACCCTCATAAATTTATAGTTTATACGTCATTCATATACATTTATGTCTTTGCAAATGTTCTTATGTGACCTTTGTGGGGCTGGCCTTCTGTCTCACTGAGATGCTTGAGTGGGTAAAATGAGAGGAGCGAGATGCTCTTGGTAAAGTGTCTGACCAACCTGGGCTGGAAACCTAGCTTGGCAATGGATTAGCTGTGAGACTTCAGACAAGTCATGTATCTTTTCTGAGCCTGTTTCCTGATCTCTAAAAAGCTTGGGGAAATGGGTGGGTAAGAAGTCTCTCCTCATTGGAGACATTAAAGGAAAAGCCTAAAGAAAACAGCTGGCACAGCAGGAAGGAGTCTCAGATAGTCAGCTCTCTTCCCCCTTTCTCCCCTGGCACAATGGCTAACTTGATCACCTGTCCTACGGCCCTCTCCCGCTGGCAGCTGACATTACCTAAGTTCCACTTGTAGGGTCCACAACTGTCCCCAACCCTGGGACCAGTCTCAGCCTAGGCAAGGAAACCGTCGGGTCTTCTAAGGCAGAGGTTAACTGGCGCAGCACTGAATGAGCCCTACCGTGGCTTACAGTTTCCCCTGGGCGCCTCAAATGCTTGGAGATTTTTGCTTTATTTGGGGGGCTGGGTACTGAACATCTGTTGTTGGATCATCTCAACCCAGATCCAGTTTGTTCTGTGTCAACTATTAAATGGCTTTGATTGATCCTTTAGAGCTGCAGCTCTGTTTAGAATGTAGCTAAGGGCACTCAACCCTTTGCTTGGCTTTTGCCCCCCTGGACTGATTTGAAGTCTGCTCTGTGACAATATCCCAAGGCTAACAGGGCTCCGGCTGTGCTCCCCCACTTATGTCCTCCATATTCACCCAGCTGCTGTGCCTACACTCTCACTCCTGGCCTTCCCTGGTCCAAACAGACCCTCCACGAGGGAAGAAATGTAGAGCTGGAAGTCACTTTGGAGTGTTTTTCAAATTTTAGCCTCTAACATACCACCTTTACAGGGTTTTTTTGCCGCATGGGTGGATGATCTGAACTAGTCTTTACCTCATATATTTTCTTTACATCGACTAAGGTTTTTAATCTAAATATCTAATTTAGTTTCATAGAATTGACGGGAGAGTCATCTTTTTCGAATACACATTTAATATAAATTCAAAACTAATCAGTCTAAGAAGTTTTGCTATATACTACCTAAAATCATCTCATGTACAAATAGCACACTTTGGGAAACCTTGATCTGGTCTATCTCTTCATTTTACAGATTAAGAAACAGGTTCAGAGAGGTTTGGTTTGTCACAGGCTAGTCAGATCAATTCTTGGGATTCGAACCTATCTCCTAGCTCCTGGTCTAGTGCTTTTTTCCTTCATTATGCCTAGGGTTAGTCTAGGGTTCTGCACACTATTATTGACATATATGAAACAATTAAATCACAATACACAACATGCCTGGGAATGCAGTGGAAAGGATCCTGATCCAGGACCTTACCATGAAGGAAAGAGCGGTTGCTTGACTGACAAATTGTATACCTGCTGGTTACCTCTGGTACTAAAGTAGAGACACATTACCACCTTAGAGAGAGTTCTGGAAGAGGAAATAACAATCAGTTGTGGAACAACCCCTAAAAAGAAATGACACCACCGACTGATACAGAATTTGTAAGAGACTTACTTACTCTTTCATTATTGGCATGTCCACTTCCGGCCTGACCAGATCACATCTCTGGCCTGTGCTCCCGATGAAATCTTTTGTTTCTTCCAGGGATTTCAACAAGTTAGAACTTTCTGCAGCTTGTTGTCCATTCTGAAATGTACACCTTGACCTATGAAAGGTCCTTGTTGAAGCATTTACAGAATATCCAGGTCTTGTCACTTTAGGATTGCTACCAGGGAAGGTCCATGTAAAAGCACATAGACGTCATTGCCAGATAGATGGGACTTAGTAGCAAAGGGGACACTTGGGGCTCTGGTGCAGGTGGTTCCAGAAAGCTTAGGTAGGCAGTGTGAGTGTTTTTCATTTTGCATCTGTAGAAGAAGGCAGTGGTTCTGTGCTGTTGTTACACCAAGATTCAGATGAGAACTTCTTCCCTTGTGTATGTGTCCTCACCTTTCATCCAGCTGGCTCATCTTGAAAGGAAACATCTTCTTAGCTCCACTTACCCGTTTTTGATCATCTAAATGACTTCTAAATAGTTTTGGTTTGCTGTGTGTATATATGTATATGTGTCTTTGGGGTATTTTTAGCTGCTTAAAAAAATCTGCTAACCACGGAAGGGATAATGTGGCTCATTATTTTATCAGAGGTTAGTAACGGTTCCTATCCGTATTGCCCATATGCAATTTGCTATAGAGAACAGGGACTTATGGAGACACATGGCTGTGTTCAAATGGAAAGAAGGTCACTAGAGGAAGAGAAGGGGTGGCAGCTCAAAGCATGGGAAATGAATTCATGTTTTCATTATCCAGACTGACATGACACTATATATTACATTCTTTCTGAGGGAACAGACTTTGCTTATTCTTGTAGTAGGCATCTTTCCAAGGTTTCATAATTCTGAGTTCTGTGTTAGGCATCCAGTTTACCATTCTTTTCCCCAACCTTGTCCTAGTGATTTTCTCTTGCAGTTCTGTCACTCTACACGCTTTCACTTCTGTCAGCTCTGGGTCTCAAAATTGAAACCAAAGTTCTAAAGGATTGTCAGTAGGATTAGAGAGGCCCAGTTAGAAATCCAGAATGGGAAAGGTCTTTATAGATCATCTGGTCACCTTACGCCAACTGAGACAACCATTGATGGGCACGGCTCAGGCTTAGATCTTTTAACATAGAACCTGCCTCCAGGACGTGAGTTAGCCGACAGTCTCCAGCTTCAGGTGCCTTCAGGATTTGCCCCAGCCCGCAAGCGGGAGGTGGGTGCTTCCCAGGCAGCCGCCAGCCAATGGCTGAGCAAGGTCGGGGTACAGTGGCTCGCCATTTTGGGGCAGGATGGGCCTCCTCCACGTGGAGTTGTTGCACTGGAGCTCCCAGCTGTGCTATCCCATGGTCTGAAGATCTTTTTTTTTTAACTTTTAATTTTATATTGGAGCATAGTTGATTAACAACGTTGTGTTAGTTTCAGGTGTACCTCAAAGCGATTCAGTTATATACATACACGTATCTACTCTTTTTCAGATTCTTTTCCCATTTAGGTTGTTACATAAATATTGAGCAGAGTTCCCTATGCTATACAGTAGGTCCTTGTTGGTTATCCATTTTAAATATAGCAGTGTGTACATGTCAATCCCAAACTCCCTAACTATCCCTCAAACTTCCTTCCTTTTCCCCTCCTTCGCTGATATCAGACCTGTACTGTGGTCTGAAGGGCTCCCTTTCTATTTGTGTCCCTCTCCCTTTTATTTTTCACAGGCATTACTCCCAATAAGTGTCTTGCACTTCTATTTATATCTCAGCATCTGCTTCTAAAGGATCCAACCAATCCATCAATGAACTCCCCACTCCCATCTGAGTTTTACAGTATGGAAACTGAGGTCCTCAAAGGAGAGGTGACTTATCCAACATCCCATAGCTAGTGAGTAGCAAAGTCAGTAGGACAACCCAAAGTCTCTGACCCCTAGTTCAATGCTCTTTCCCAAACTTCAGTCATCCAGGTACCACCCCAACTGCATGTACCCAAAACAGATTTTGCTGTATCTGTTTATAGCAACATGCTATTGTTTACTTGACACATTTGACATAAACAATTATTTCATTTGTTGTTAAACCTCTAGCCCTGTATGAAGTAATAACATCCATAAAATTTGGGTTTTGATATACTAGTTTTATGTTTTTCTAATACATAGTAAATAAATACATTTGCCATTGTAATAAAAAAAAGTTCGTGTGTGCACTACCTAAAGTTGTCTCATGTACCATCAGTGCTGAGTAAACCCTAGGCAGAGGAGAAGAGAAAGGGAGAGGGAAGAAGGAAGGAAGAGAGGAAGGAAGGAAGGAGAGTAAAATGCTTATGGGTGAGAAAGAAATGGTAAAAATCCATCAAGAACTGCCTCAGATACCTTGCTATAACCTCCATGTTTCCTGCCAAAGCCTGGTCTAACCCCCAGCGAGTCAACAAACATCCTTTACCTGTCAGTTGTCTAAAAACAAATTGGATGTACTCAGATGTAAATTAAGAATCAAGATTTCTCCTCCTAAAAGAGTCGATTCATTTATCCCTACAACGGACTGAAGCACTCCACTTTGAGCAATTTATTGGAGAAGATGCACACAACATTTCAAAGCAGTAGCTCTAATCTTCATCTTATAAAGTGTCTGAGTGCACACACTTCTTAAGGAGGTTTAAGTAACATTTCCTTTCTCATTTAAAAATATTCATTATTAAAGCAAAATAAGACTTTTTTCTTTGATTTAAGAAATCTAAGAATATAATTACGATAATCTTTCACCTTTGTTGCTATTCTTTTGGTTTAAGAGCTCTATAATGATTATGATTCTCTTGTGCTAATGAAATAAAATTGGGGCTAGAACTCATGTTATGTAATAATTTAATAGATTCTTAGTATCATAGTGATAATTTACCATTCCTCTTTCATTACAGGGAGATAAGTATTATTCAGAACCTCTGCCAAACATATATTACAGATTTAGAAGCCACTTTGTTAATTCCTAAGCCAATTGTCCTTTTAGAGAAAGAAGACCTATAAACCAACCTTAATAAAAAGTAACTTCTAGAATGTCACAAATTTTAAAGGCATGGGGAGTTTGAAGGTAAAGATTCAAGTTGTGTTTTGGTATGGGTAGAAAGGTGGCTATACACTTTGACAGGATTACTTAATGTTCTATGTTCAAACCTACTGCTCACATCTGGTTTGAAAAGATTTGGTAGTGGCCTGCTTCTAGAAAGACAAGTCCAATACTAATGTGCACATACACTTGGATTAATTGGGGAAAGAGTCAGTTTCTTGTGTCCCCTGTCCCTTGTTTTACATTTTAAACCTGATTAAAATGGTTGACATTTCAAACCCAAATTAAATCTAAGAATAATCAGTGAAGAATCATATCAAATTATTAGTTTTTCAACGAGGAGAGGATATAAGCTTCACAGCTAAAACAGACACAGCATAATTGAAAACAAGGCTATTGCATTCAGGTTTTAGTATTTACTGACTCATTTCTCCAAGTGTCTAGAGAACACATTATGTTCTTCTTGTATTTCTTTCTGGGATAATTACAGGCGACACAAACTAAATAGAATATAATGCCCTGGAAACTTAAACTCTGCTTGTTCTTACCAGGTTAGCAAGCATGTAGTGGTAACCTCTTGAATGCTTCCCCAGGATCACAACCTGCAGAAGTAAAAAATAAGAAATATTGCTTATTCAAGGACATTTTCAATTGCACAGTCATTGGGATGGCTAGAGCAAAGTACTTTTAAATAATCGACGAAGTGTTAGGTCGTTTATATATAGTAAATCATAGTTAGTTGGGCCAGATTTCTTTTTGTTGCATTTTACTTTCAGGCATAGGATACAGGAAGGATTGCTAATATGAAAGTTAAAAATGTCAACAGCAAGGGAAAAAAGCTCTCTAAACTTCCAGGTCAGTGGCATCATTATCACTTAAAATAGATGGCAAAAGTGATGAAACTGATGATCCCTCACCCATGAACTGGATTTCTGTACTTAGCTGTTGAGCTGGAAAATGGGCTGAACTTCGCATACAAATTAGAAAATAGAATGTATGGTACATTTTTCTTTCTTTATCTGGAATGCTTAGGGAATAGAACACACAAGGAATGGGGTTAATGTGATTTTCAGGTTAATCGAGGTTGCTTTTGCTTATTGAAAACTTTTCTAGCAGAAGCAGTTGAGAAAAAAAAAACTTTTCTAAAATGCTTGCCTTCCTTTTCTTACCTTAATATGAAAGACTTGTGAACATCTGTACATCTTTTGGTGCTGAATGTGCCTTAAGGTAGTGGGGGAAGGGATTTTTCCCCTAGGGGATATTTGGCAATGCCTGGAGACATCTTCATTGTCACATCTAGGAGGGGTGACTGGCTTCTACTGAGTAGAGGCCAGAGACGCTGCTAAATATCCTATAATGCACAGGGCAGTCCCCACAACAAAGAATTATCCAGCCCAAAGTGTCAGTAGTGCCGAGACTGAGAAACCCTGCCTTGGGGTCATCGCTCTTATCATAATTTTCATGAGTAGCACTGTATTAATACTAAGCTTTACAGTTTACAAAGCACATTTTTATTATCTCAAAATATGTAAGTGAATTGAATATTTTCCAACTAAATGTACTGGTTGGCAGTTGAAAGGTTTTCACAAAATACCTGACATAAGCTTATTTCCTTATAGTTAAGTACAGCAAAAATTCTGGTTAATTGAGGATATTATAAAATGTCATTTTTTTGAGTACTGACTGTGCAGAGTAGTATGCAGGAGTGGGAGTGAGGAGGGGGATATGATCGAGGTTAAAGACACAACCAGAGGCAGAACCAGGTTTTGTGCAGGCCTGAAGCTAATATCACTTTAAGAGCCCTCTTTAAGAAAAATAATACAAAATTATGAATACAGTATTTGGAATAAGGCCTCAGAAAGAACCTGTGCAAGTAAGGGGCCATTAAACTTCATCATGTATTCCGCTATGGACACAGCTGTCAAGGGTCTAAAAACAGTTTGAGAAAACAATGTTGTACACATATCAAACCAGAACTATATATAAAAGGTCGTAATGATAATATTAAAAACAATTGCCCTTAATTGAGTTCCTAGTGTATGCCAGGCACTGCGCTAGGTGCTGTATTTAATCCCTAGAACAATTAAACAGATTAAGTATCATAAGTTTCATTTTACAGGTGAGGAATCTCAACCAAAGAGAATTTAAGTAATTTACCCAAGGCCACACAGCTAAGAAATGCTAAAGCTGGAATTAGAACCTAGGTCTGTGTACCTCTAGAACCCACGCTCTTGGCAGTACATTACATGGTTTCTTAATATGTGCTAAATGTCAAATATCAAGAATTACTCTAGGTTCTTGGAGAAGAGGAAGAAGAGATGTCTAAGGCCTGCTGGGATGGATAGGGAAGGCTCCCTGGAGGAGATGAGGTTTAAGCTGGCCCAGAGGTGTGGAACCACATATTTAAATATCATGCTTATTTCAATTCATTTTAAGTACTGCGAGAGAGAGAGTGAGAGCGAGTGAGAGAGAGAGAGCTATTTTTGATTAATTTAAAACATGAGCCACGTATCTGACTGATTATTTACGGAGGAAATGAAAGGTTAATGAATGTCTTGAGGAGGTGATTTCTCACACCACTGTGACACAAAATGAGCTGTTAGGTATCTGCTGGGATGTATTCTTCAGTGTCCGCTTGTGAGAAACATCCTTCCTGGTGACATTTGTTAACTTTGATGGCAAGTTGGGACCATACATTTGTTGAATTTTTAATTCCCTGAGAACCTTCAACATAATAAAATCAGAGGGTTTTTGAGTTCTGTTAGAAAAATGAGCAAGGTTCCTAAGGACATCTGGCAGAGCTTGGAGAGAAATAAAGAAGCAAGCCCAAAGGAAACAGAGTAAGTCTGTCTCACCAGAGGCAGGGTTTAGTGTTCTTCTGAGCATAAGAAAGGCAACAGGGAGCCACAGAAAACATAAGTGTTGTTAGACGAGCCCCGAAAGAGAACCCAGGAGCCCAACCTTGTCACGTACTCAGTTTGATTGTGGGCAAATCACTCAACTTTCTCCAGCCTCCATTTCCTTACCTGTAATCTGGGACCATGAGCCTGGCCTTTCCTATCTCAGCACTGTTGTCAGAATCAAACTGAATAACATCTACAAAAGTGTTTGGGATGTGCATTATGTAATTATGTGGGGTTAAATAACTGTGGAGAGAGGTCATTCACTTAGATAGTGTTTTTCAGGTTCAGAAAAACTTGAAGCTATTAGAATATCCGCTTTAATCCATGCCCAGATGGTCTGTGCAAAACAAACTCACTTATTTGAAGGTAGTTCTCTCACAGCACTACCCTTTCAAAATTTAGTTTAAACTGAAGAGATGGGAAAGTTATCTAAAGATAGGAACCTTTAGGTGTCACAAAGCTGTTGCGTTAAAAGCCGTAATTATTTCCTCATCCTTACTTTCAGTGCCTTCTTAACTCTTATTTAACATACAGTTCTTACCAATTTTGGTTTTCTAGTTCACAGTAAGTGAAAAGCTACAAATTAGAAGGGGTGTGTATGGAGGGGGGTGGTGATATTAGGAAGAGGTACATTAGCAGCAGAGGAAGTGACAAAGTGACTTAAAGGGGAAGGAAGAGTCCCCCCAAAAAGCAGACAACATTGCACTACGGCACAGTATAATCATGGATGTTCATCCTGAGTGCCTGAGTCATCAGGGTATGGCTTATTGCGTTCAGTAATTTCTGCTGAAAAACCTAGGGAAATTATAATACATCTGAGGGAAGGTTTCCATCAGAAATGCTCAAATTCCTGATACTTAAGAGAGTACGTTTCAATTATCTTGAAATGTTACTCACGTAGGGCAGCAATGATCCTACTGATGTGAGCTAAGTGAGGCCTCACTGCCAAAAGTGTCATGTTTTGCTCCTGATCTTTCCTTTCTTTGAATTTTTGGTGCAGGGCTTGTAGGAGTAGGGGTGGGATGGGAGGCTTGTGCGCAATACGGTGCACAAAGGAACTAGTTAATGGGAGCGGTTCTTGTTCAGTTAGTCTTAAATCTTTTTTCTTTCCATCTGTTACAGATGAACAAGGCATAAATTGTACCCTCAGTTCTTTAATGACTTTGGTAACCAAGAGAATATTCAACTTTGCTTTTACAGTAATTATAATCGCTCTTTCTGAACCAGTTTCAGAACTTCAAGTATAAAAGCCGTTTTACAGTCTACTGTGAAATTTAAGGAGGAAATATCAAGTTCCCGAATCCATGTTGTGTATTCACTGTGCCTTTGTAAGATTCGTTGGAGAAGATGGATAGCTTGATACAATGGCAGATATGATAAATGCAATAAGGGAATATGTGTGAAATGTAGATAAAATTCATTGTTTTAAGGAGATTTATTTTTATGCCCACAAGTAGGACCTGAAAGAAATAATGCCACAATCCTCATTCACTGAAACTTAAACAGTAGTTTCATTCACTGAACCACGCAGGTGACAGAGCATTAAATTATTTGTTAAAGAAGTCAGTGAATTATAGTCTACCCATTTGGGGGAGACCTCCCTTTATTGACTCCTCCATCCACTTCTCTGTGAAACTGGGGGCTGGGAATCACTGAGCAGTTAAAAATAATTCAGAAGATGTTCAGCTGGTTTTCTAGAGGCCCTTTCTCTTCCAATTTAATGCTTAATCTAGACATTTTCATAATTTTAGAAATCTGAAGTTAAATTGCTCCATAAGACTACTCGAGAGAGGCCCACAGACCCTTTGGGAGCAAAAGCATCTGTTTTTCTATGCTCATATTTAAAAAAAAATATGTGTGTGGAAAAGTGTCTATGTTTTTTCCCTTAGATCCATCTGGTATGCAGATTAGGTTATTTGCAGACCTAAGTATCTCCATGTTTGGATTTTCTACATCGGTGCCAAAAAAGGATCTATGTATAAAGATTGATCTTGCTTTGAGTACAGAACATGCCTTGCCGTTCACCTTAATCTGTTTCTCTTTGATTTAGGTACCTTGAGAACATGTGGAGGGCTGGGGAGAGAAATGAGGGAGGTTTTTGGTTTTAATTCACCAGAATTACCTGTTATATAGGTATTTTCTCTTTAAGAAAAAGCGATTAGACCACATTTTTTGGTGTGTGTTCAAAGAGAAGACATTTCTTCAGCCCCCCCCCCTTCCCTTTTCTACTTCCTCAGTTACAAAAAGATACTGCTGTCCTACAGCAACCTATCTGATTTCAGCTGTGTTGGGAGTTAAATGGTGGTAAGCTACAGAAATCAGCCTCAGAATATGCCAGACTTCCCAAAAGAAGTCTTCCATCAGATATGATAAAAGCCGTTCATTCTCTTGAATGAAAACCCTGAGCTACTAAATTACTTTAGTCTTAGTAAACATATATCAGAAGTCCATTCCTTTAGAATTATTTTTCTAATAATCTCAATCTGCACACACACGCTCTCTAACCGAATGACAGTGCTTCATATTGCGGTCATCTGACTTGAATAAATGTGCTGGATTAGTGAGGCCGAGAAGAGCCAATCACCCAAAGTCAGCCCAGTGGTGGGGGTGGTACAGATGAAAGGCTGAAGCTTTTCATAAAGAAGGAAAATGGGAGTATAACCGAGAAATCTCATCACTGTGTATACTGTCTTCAGGGGAAGCTTATGCAGAGAGAAGGCAACTGAATAGAAAATAAAATCTGTTTTATCAAATCTAAAATCATCAAATAAAATGCTAGGATGTGAAGATTAGAGGACAAGGATTTCACCAAAGAACATGTCTTTGGGAAGTTTCACTTCCCAGACTTCAATATTGCATTCACTAAGACGAATGGAATATGCGGAAGATGTAAACAGCGGGAGAGGCAAAGAGAACATACAAATAAGAGGCAGTAAATGGCCACAAGTAAGTTAAAGGAGCAACAGATTATTCCTGCTCGTAGGAATAAGGGACCATTTCAATGCATGTTGATCTTGGTGGGAACACCTCATTGTATTAGCCCTTAAACATCATTTCTCGAATTTCATTTCCTTACAAACTTCCTTAACAATTTGTGATCTATCCACATACCACAATACTATTATTTTCTTAATATTTATCTTTATAGCTACTCATTTACTTAAAGATAGCGGTGTCCAAAGCAATAATATCCATGAAACTACATACAAGAAAATAAATACAACCGTGTGAAAATAGAATCTATTCATCCAGATGTCACTGAAAATCCTCTGGTGTACCATCAGGAGTGGTGGGTAATATTGCCTGAACGCAGTCGTGTCTTTAGGGAAGAGAATAAAGATCATATCTTCCTGTCCAGATAAAATACGGTTAATTTGCCTTATGGTTCAAATCTTAAGAGTATCCCCATCTACTTTCAAAGGTTCACGAGTCTTGTAAGGGAGCAAAATAATGGGCAGTTTGGGAGGTAGCAGATAATGCCTGGGGCTGCATACAAATGACAGATGTGGAAAGTTACAAAGCCTTTCCTAAGGCAATTTCCATGTACTGCCCCACCTAGGAAGCCCAGCAGCTTTGATCAGCTAGAGTCCTTGGTCATAGGGCCAATAATAAATACTTAAAACATCTGGACCTTTCCATCAGCTAACTTCCTGTAATGTGATGCATTTCCAAACACTGTGTCTTTTCTTGGAGTATCTCATCTAGAAGACCTTTCACAGGACCCTATTTTTATTTGGAAATAACTCTAGATGTTTTTTCCGGAAGGTGAGGTAGGGGTGATTTTAACTAGTATTCAACCTTGAATAATACAGCAAAAAGAACATTAGTTTCTCTTCAACATAGCCATATGTATGACTTTTGTAGTCTCTGCGTTTTGCATTGGCTATCCCCCCCAAATCAGCGATAATTTATTTTAAACAATACATTTTAAATAACAGTGTTCTTTATGCATACTTTTATGAAATTTACTGTCACCTATTTTATGTTCACACTTATAGCAACTTTTGTTTTAATATTTACAACTTTATTCTAAATATCAAGTTGTATCTTTTTTCTTTTCTCTGTAGATCTTACAAAATTGTTTGGGCCCAAAGCACTATAATCCTAAATTTCAAGATCTACTTGAAGGACTGAATGGGTGGTAAGTAGAAGGCTTGGCAATGCCACTAGACTCATTATTTGTATTTAAAAAAAAAAAAAAAGGAAAGGCAACATCTGACATAAGGCTGAGTAGTCACTCCAACATGTGTCTTTTCCAGCCACAACCACTAGGGGATGGGTGGGATAACGCGAGGCTTCTTCATTGGCCCGGGAGTCACACTTTCCCATCTTTAGATATTTATCAGGATCAACAACTCTAGTATCTCACCTGAAATGACACCTTATAGGGTTGAAACTTGTAAGAGTCTAAAACTCTTTATAGATGTGATCTGAGTCACCCTTAAAGGTTAGAACAAATAGGCATTTATTAAAGGTGATGTACTAGAAAGAGCCGTGAACATTGAAGTCAGATGGTTCTGGATTCAAATCCTGCCATTTACTTACTAGCTCCGTTACTGTGTGCAAAACTGAACCATGGACGGTTGGGTAGAGTTTTAGCGACCCAGGTTCAGCCCAGGATGTTGAGGCCTTCAAGTCAGGAGAGGAGAGGAAGAAACATGGTGTGGGGATGTGTCGAATGAGATGTTCGCCTTAGAACTCCCTGATTTTGCCTCTGTGAATGCACTTTCTGTCTGTGCGATGCTTCCAACATTTGACACCCTAATCTGTGAAATTTTCTGATGGCTGAAGGAAGCAAGTGAATGTGTTTTTATTTTCAAGTAAAAGTAAATATCTCTCAGAAACCCAGTGTCTTTCTCGGGCCTTTGGTTTTCAGGATAGTTGCTTACTTGGCAGGTTTCTCTCTCTTCTGGGAGCCATGTCATTTAAGTTTATCTCAATTTGCAAATGGACGACAAATGATAGAGGCTTAGTTCCTGGGAGGTAAAACACGGAATTCTCCTAATTCACAAATGTTTGGTTTGGTCTTTCACTCTGGCTATTTGAATTTCCATTCTCTTCTTCATCTGATATCTCATCCACCTCTGTGATCACACTGACACGATAAACCATTGGTAGCTTGAAGTCAGCCAGGTATTTACACCACAGAAATCAGCCAACACTACAAATCAGGGCTTTTTCCCCTCACCTTGAGAGCCAGTTTACCTGCATACCACTGGATTCAGAAGGAATATAGACTGAAGTCCCTAGTGGATGGAAGTGTTGTTTCTCTTAACCACATTCCATTCGTTTCTTCTTTCAATGAACATTTGTTGCATGCCTGCTCTGTACCAATCCTGGGGCCAGACACAGGGCAGACAGAGGTCACCAAAATCTGGTCCCTAGCCTGGAGGATCTCACCATTAGGGTAGGAATGACTGCCAAGTTAACAGACAACTATAACCCAGCAGGAGAAGTGTGAGAACAGAAATATGTACAGCAGACCGAGGAGAGAATGATTAACTCATAACCTGTTAGAGATAGAAAGTACTTTGTCTCCAACTAAAGACCTAAAGAATTTTTTTCCTGTGATTTTTATAAGTGGGAGCCTGACAAACAGGTGACTTAAAGAGAATGCTATTTTGAAAACAAAGAGAGATGTATTTCAGAGGGCTATTTCTCTTGATTTCAGGAGAGCCTTGTTGTTTCACAGTGCTTACACACTAGAGGGAAGATTTTTATTTGGACCAACTATAGGTATTTGTTGTGATGGTAAGCCACGGCTGGCTCTATAAGAAATTGTGACTGAAATTCACTGGAGAAACTAAGTTAGAAGGGGTATAAATGGTTATACAGTAAATAAAAAGTGATCTGCTAAGGCCAATGCATCCCAGCTTTGCCAATTACAAGCTACGTAACCTTAGGCAAGTTACTTAAACTCTCAGTGTCAGTTTTCCATCTGTAACACAGGGAACATAGTAGTTGAGAGGCAGCGAAGTAGGGTGGTCAAGAGTATAGGCTAGACTACCTGGGTTTGGGTCCCTACTTTGCCCTTTTATAGCTGTGTGACTTTGGACAGTTAACTTAAACTCTCTGTTTCGATGTCCTCATTTGTAAAATGGATCTATCATTAGCACCTACTTTACAGACTTGCAGTGAGGAATAAATGAAATAATGTATCTAAAGCTCTTAACACAGTGCCTGATGCTTATCCTACCTATATTAGTTAGGTTTTCCCTGCCTTATTCCTATTGCAGTGCTCCCTCCCTCTATCCTCCCCTGTGGCAATCACATCTATCCTTCAAGGCCCAGCTTATATGCAGCCTCTTCCATGAAGCCTTCCCTGATTTTATGTCCTCACTCTTAAAATGTAGAGAAGTAGTTTCCTGCCGCTATGGGGTGAGGGATTTGGAGAGGTATCAGAGCTTGTTGCAGAGGGGTATCGAGGCCACTGGTTAGGATAGCACTGGGTTGGAGGTACAGGAAAGGAGCTGAGGTTTGCACTTGGAGTTCAGGGGGATAAGCTGAACTGGGGGTTAACCAACAACAAAGTAACTCACATTGCTACCCTCCACCGCCCCTTCCTCTCCTGCCTGCATCATTGATCAAAACCATGAATTCAAACCACACAGAAACTGTGGCTCTGAAGAAGATGTGTGTGGGGAGGTAGGGGATTGTTCTGCCCAGAGACAAAGGAGCACAGGCCATAACCTAATTTTTCATGTGTAGTCATCCCAGTGTTTCTACCGCAGGAGAGAACAGGGGCTGGGGCCGGGTGGTGAGAGGCGTGAGAGCAGAAATTTGGCAGGGTCAGGAAGATGGATCTCTCCTCTGCATTATACACCGTTGCTCAGGAGTCTCGGGCCGCCCCACTCTGACAGTAACAACTGGACTTGGCTCATCTACGCTTCATTTCAGGGGCAAGGAGGCATAGCTATTCCAGGCTTTCTCACTTGAATCCACAGAAGCCTTGGCTGTAGAGAGAACACTAAGGAACACGATTCACATTCCTTGGTAGCTCAACCTCGGGAACGTCTTAGGACAGTATTTCTCAAAGTGGATGCTGTGTGGGTCAGCTGGAGTATCTGTGGAGATGCAAGCACCTGGGCACCCCTCTCTAGAGATTCTGATTCACAGAGTCTGGGTTAGGGCCACGGAGTCTGCATTTTTTTTTATAAATTTATTTATTTATTTTTGGCTGTGTTGGGTCTTCGTTTCTGTGCGAGGGCTTTCTCTACTTGCGGCAAGCGGGGGCCACTCTTCATCGTGGTGCGCGGGCCTCTCGCTATCGCGGCCTCTCTTGTTGCAGAGCACAGACTCCAGACGCGCAGGCTCAGTAGTTGTGGCTCACGGGCCTAGTTGCTCCGCGGCACGTGGGATCTTCCCAGACCAGGGCTCGAACCCGTGTCCCCTGCATTGGCAGGCAGATTCTCAACCACTGCGCCACCGGGGAAGCCCGAGTCTGCATTTTAACACTCAGATGATTCTGATGCACACTGAACTCAAAGAACTGACTTTCCATATGATAATAAATGCACTTTGCAAAGCTAACAGCAGGACTGTCAATGATGGATTCTCATGAAAGGGGGTAGGAAGGGAGATATTGAGCTTACGGGGGTGCTCCCTTGGGGACCTCCCATGGGAAGCCGTGGGCAGGCAGGGGGCAGCCTGAGAACACCCATCCAGACTCCTGGGAAAGGTGCCAAAGGAGGAATTTCTCGGTAAACCCTGAGACAGAGATTTGAGGGCCAGTGGTTTAATTGGGAGTTGATTCCAGGATGCGCTGGTAGGGGAATGAGGACATGGGACAGCAAAGGGAAAGAAGCCAGCACAGGGGCATGAATGAGCAGGGTGGCTCTGAGCACCTCTGGGAGTGGCGTGTTGCACACCCACCTGAAGGGCCAGGAAGCTGAAGTCTGAGCCTTTCAATTCCCATTCACCACTGGCTGGTAGCTTCTGTCAGGAGGATTAATTCCTCCCCAACACTTCTGACTTGTCTGACTCTCAGGCTGAGAGAAAGTCTTCAAGTGGAGAATCGCATGTGCTTACAATAGGATGCCATTGGCATGTATGAAAAAGGCTAGTGCCAAACATGGGTAGGGCACCAACAGCATCTGCTATAACTGCAGTGACTTTATGTCACATATATTGTACTTTATCGTTTACATATTGCTTTGATATGCGTCACTGCAACTGATTAAAAAAAAATGAGGTGGGTAGTAAAACATGATGGTGGTGGGAGTGGCCTCTGGAGTCAGACCGACCTAGAACCGACCTAGTTCTTCCTCTTTGTAGCTGAGTGACCTTGGACAAGTCATTTTCCCTCGCTGATGCTCACTTTCCACATCTATAAAGTAAGGATCATAATGGCAGCTATTTCTTAAGGTTATTGTAAGGCCTAAATGCAGAAATGCAGAATTCCCAGCAGAATGCCCATGATATTAGGGGATTCAACCAATATTCCTTCCCTTTCTTCCACCCCTCTCTCTCTTTACTCATCTTTTCCCCCACAGCACACAGCCCCAGTGTATGGCACCAAGTTGGTACTTAATAAATGTTTCTAACATGGAAGGCATCAGTACACCCTGAAGAAAAGTCCACATTGCTTATGAGGCAGTAGACTGAAGGTGCCATTTAAAATAATATAAAATCTAGAAAAATGTACTGCGGGGATGGGCATTGAACAAGCTCAGATGCAAGGAAGGCTTCCGCCCTGGAGAGGAAGATGTCTTTTAGACTAGACTTTGAATGATGCAGGGGAACTGTTTTTGGCAGAGAGAAGAGAAGGAGGATCCCAGGTGGGAAGATGCCCTGGACAAAGGCCTGGTGGTGGGACAGAAGACAAACATAGGCTAACATTTATTGAGCACTTACTGTGTACAAGGCACTGTGTAAAGTGATTTTTGTACATGCTTTATTTCATCGAATCCTTACACAACCCTGCAAGTTAGGCACTACAATTAATTTCATCTTCCATGTTAGGAAATTGAAGCACAGAGAAGTTGGGTAACTTGCCTGAGGCCTTACAGGCAGAACATGATGGAGCCTGGAGTCAAAATCATATGTGTCTGACTCCAAGCCCAGTCACTAAGTGTTAGCGGCTCTAATGATAATTACGAATCATAAGAACTATCATTGTTTCTGTGGAATGATCAGCTCCCACCATGGATTCAATTCAATAAAGACTGAGTACCTACTTTTATTATGTATTATTACCTAAGTACGGAGCAGTTATAGCCTCAATCTTTGGAAATTCTCCTTTATTGTGGAGCATCCTGGGAAATTCCCCTTTGGTTTCCCCTAAGTATTTCTCAAAGCCTTGGGCTTGGTTCATATGATTATGACTCCCATTTTCGATTCCCTATCAGCATACGACACGAGTTGTCATTGTTTAATCACAAGCTGCACTTGTGATAAATGTTGGATAATCAGAACAAAAGCGCAGGAAAAATAATTAGAGGGAACCGAAGGGAAGAGGCTCACAGCCTTGAACAAGAGACTGTGTGAAGGTTTCTAAGACTCAGTCCCTGAAGCTCTGACAATGCATTTTGATCCTTGTCTTAATGCAAATGAATGACTCCATCAAGTCATAGGCAGTTTGTCACAGTGCATGTTATTTAGCTAGTTAATTAAAAGTCTGAGTGAGCTGGTGCCTCTCTGCACTGGGCTCTGAAGATAACCAAACTGTGTTCTGACCAGGCAAGTTAATTTAAAATAAGTGACCTCAATTGGGTAATGGCTGCAAGTTCAAATTCAAGAATCGCTATAATTAGTCCCAGACAGATCTTAATTGTTCTTTCAGGAAACAGAGTGAGGAAGGGGGAAAGAGAAATGCCCAAGCCCCAAGTAAATGTTATTTGCCATATCTTTCAAAAGCAGGGGAGCTGACTGGGTTAGGGCATAGTTACTATGGTATAGCAAGACTTCCACTGCTGCTTTCCAAATGCGTCCTTCTAGACGTAAAATGGGTGTAGCTGTTTTGGAAACAAGAACTAGAATTCAGCTCTCTTAACGATGTGATCTCAGGCAAGTTATTTAACCTTCTTATGTCTGTTTCTCATCTATGTAATGGAGAAAACACTATTAACCCTACCAACCTCAGAGGATGGAAGGAGATACTTTGCAAAACTGCTTTGAAAAAAATATACAAAGCTCTACAAGGCTGTATTTATTCTTGCTTTAATCCAGGAAAGTTTCATAATCAGAGACTTTTGATTTTAGAGTATAATACTACTCTAGGTGTGTTTCTCTTTTTATTTTTTCCTTCTACTCTGCCATAAACCGAGTACCTTCTGAACTGCACCCCTTGAGAGGTGAAAGGATCACAGCAGGCAGTATATTCAGCACCGTATCTGTGTGGTGGTACGTGAGGTTCTAATTTCTTAGGAGGTGCGCCCGCAGAGCTGAAAATGATTTCAGCTTTGTGTGCTTTTGGAAGAAGTCAGAGAGCACACACATTTAGCATTTTTTTTTTATTACAAAATCGGATCCTTCCCCATTCATGTTAATATAAATCTTTGACTTGAAATTACATGCTGGCACAGCACTGTGGTACCACGAGGTTAGTGTAAGTCACAGTGAGAGCAGGATGGCTTTATCTTCACTTATTTTTTTATGTGAATGCTTGGTTTCCCTTCACTGTTCTGATACATTCCAATTACACATATCTTCTCAAGCTCTGGAAGCCAAAGGTAATAAGAATTTGTACAATGATAAAGATAAATAAGTGACAAAATCATAACCCAATACAAAGCCTTGGAAGACCAAGAACTTGACCATTTGGGGATGCACAAATGACTGCTTTTGAAGCTGCTTTTCTTTCTGGATTCCACTTTTTAAAGGGAATTGTATTGTGATGCCCACTTGAGTCCCCCTTAATGGAATGTAAGCATCTAAGACAGAGATTTACAACCTATACCTACTGACAGTAATCACAACTCTTTATCATTTAAGCCTAACCAAAACTCGTTAAAGGAGCTTGCTTTGAAATCAGAATCTGTGTTCTGCCTTGTTAGATGAGCCAAGCAAATAATGGAGTCATGTCTCCCAGAATTGCATTGCTACCAAAGGGCTGTGCCTTTTGCTGAAAAGAGCTTGAGGTCATAATGAACAAATAAACAAACAAAAAACCCTGGTTCCACATTACCCTTCATCGCTGGGAAACACCCACCCATGGTAGGGAGCTGCAGAGGGCACAGCTTTGCAAGGCTTTTGCAAAGGTTTAAGCCATAGGCTGAGCAGTCGTTTCTACAAGTCTCCCTCGGGAGTTTGTGTGGTGCACCATGAGTAAAAGCCGCAATATGCAGTGCACACAGGACTGGGAATTATTCTCCAAGTGATAAACGTCTGGACTTTTCTCCCCCTGGAAAATGTCAAGAAGCTATTTATTTAATTCAACAAATATTTATTGAGCACTTACTAGGTTCCAAACTGTTTTAGGTGCTGGGGATATGGCAGTGAACAAAACACAAAGCACCCTGCCCTCATGAAGCCTATATTCTAGTTTGGTTGTCTGGTGATCACTCCCTCCTGTGAATTCCTATATTGTTTCTACCTCTCATCCTTCCCTCAGACTACTAAGTATTTACCCAAACTAGGCATGTGTCCGGCCATCCCAGTAAGTCCTTGAGGGCAGGGCCCCGGTTTAAACTCATTAGTGTGTACATCATTCAGCACGGTGCCCTGTAGGCAGGTGTTCAGTTAATGTTTGTGGATGATGAGAAAGAAGAAGACTCCAAATACAAGGAAAAAGGATGAGAATTTATATTAACTTCAAATGTTATCTTTCTGGTTTAGTATGTTTTCTTACCAGACTCTTAACCTAAACACTAATTCCAGGCAATTGGGTGGGAAGTGGGATGGGGGTGAGAAGGCAGGTGGCCTTTTCAGGGGAACCCATATGTAGATATCTATTTGGTCCCTGTATTGGCATAGTCTTGGGTGGTGTGGCACAAGGAAGATGGACATTGGAATCAGATCTGGGTTTAAATCTGTGTTTTTTCACTCACTACTTGTATGGCCACTATGTATTAGTCCCTCTCTCAGCACCTCAGTTTCTTCATTGTAAAATGATGGGATAGTTTAATCCCTAAGCAGAACCTTCTCGTTTCAGGTATCAAGTTACTTTATTTCCTAGTGGAAAAAATTCTGTTTCTTGAGGATCAAAAGTCATGATGAAAGGTAGAGTCGTGTTCTGGTCAATATAGCCTATGTTCTTATTGGTATCAAGTTTCAACCATTCTGCTTTATGACATCTGAGTTATTCTCAGTTTCCTAATTGGCACTGCTTATTAGCATTCACTCTGACAAGTGAGCTTGTCATACCTATGCAAATATAAATTTCCACCCCCTTCCACCAAACCAGGTGAACTATTGGCCCTTGAAGACTCAGTTCAACAAATCATCAGGAGAAAGCCTCCCTGATCTCCGAGTCAGGCATGTTTCTTGTGCATTCCCATTAGGATCTGTGTTCCCCTCTGTCATTGCACTTAGACCTGATCATCTGTTTACTTGACTGCTTCCCTACTAACCCACGAGCTCCTTGAGGGCTGCAACAATGTCTTATTTGTTTTTCACTTTTTCTTTAAACTTATTACTAGCTCTTATCCAGGACAACAGACACAGACAGCATGGATAGGAATGTCTTACTTTGAAGGACAGCTTAAAACAGTCTCTTTACATTTCAGCAGTTCTACTGGAAAGGATTGTGCATAAGAGCCTTCTGTTTCCTTTTTTCATGCAGTTTAGAAGATAAAACCATTCACTTGTTTCTGCCACTTCAAATATTATTCTTATTTATGTAGATTCTATGAAGAGGACATTTGAGTAACGGGTCCTTTCCAGTTTCCACAAAGAATCGAGTCTGTACTAGTCCTCTTTATGCAAAAATGTCTTTGTTAGATGTGTTGGGTTCTGCTGCAATGAGATTGCAAACGAAACCGTCCCCATCTTCCTCTGGAGTACGGTAAAGGGAAATTCATCTCCATCTGACAACTTTTCAGCTAAGCTCTCTGAGCAAAGCCAGTAATATGGAACTCATGAAAACAGTTTGAAGACTGAGCAGCTTTCTCTATATGTGGAGAAACCATGCCATTTTCTCTTGGCTCCTAAATCCTCCAGTACCTGGACCATTATTAACATTGCTCTTTTTCTTTAAAAATATAGTTTGATGGTGAGATTATCATGCATGCATTCTTGACATGAGTTAAGAAAGTGAAGAGAATGAGTTGTAGGTCACTGAGTGGTAGGGACCATAAAAGGAAGTGGCTAGGATTTCACGTGTATTGTTTTTTGGGGTGTTGAGGTCACTGCCTGTAATTCAGCAAGCAAGATGTGGTGGTGGAGGCTGCAGTGGACCAAGTCACTGGGGAAGAATACTACTGGGAAGTTGTCTCAGGCAAAAAGTGCCCTCCTACTTAGTTTCAACATTTCATAATTGGTGCTTTAGCTTCAACAGGTGGGGTGTGAGAAGCAGCCCCTAACTCTTCTGGGGAGGAGCATAAACAACATTACCCCTCCCTAATGAAAGCAAATGCCTGAGGATTCAGGGATGGGTCTTCTGCTACCTGTTATCAAGGGAGCTAATGTAGAAGAGTTAATGGCTCTGTTGGGAGATGCACTTTCCCGCCACTCCTTGCAACTCTCTCTGAGCGGCTGCTGGTGGTTGCCATGGACACCAAGTAGCAAATGGGCTAGGGTCAGAGTTTGAAGGATTGCCGCTGTGCTTGAGTGGGTGAGACTGAAATTAAGTTAATGTATGTACAAATAAGATGTGTTTCTTTCCTTTGTGCCTTTGAGAAAATGGCAACAAAGCAGCCTGTCAAGCAACAATTGATTTTATATTGGCCAGGGAAGAGGGAGGAGAAGCAATTTATTGAGTAGGAGGTTCTCAAGTTAAGCACAGGCAGTAGTTTGAAATAGGTCAAGAGAAGTGAAAAGGGCTCTCAGAGCTGCTGAAGAGATAGTAATGATGGAAAGGCACTTAAGAATCGCCATTAAGAAGCTTTCTATAGTATCTTCTTAGACGGCCTAGTCCATTGCTTCAGGGTCCCTGGATCCTCTTTTCTTAATCTAAGACCAAGTATTACTGAGACTTCACTCCATTTGGTTCTGCCCTCTTATTTACCTCTGCAAGTATGTGTGTGTGTGTGTGTGTGTGTGTGTGTGTGTGTGTCTTTTAGATAGCATTGTTTCAAATCAGTTCACCCAGTTTTCCCTTTTCTATGTCCCCATTCTTAAGATGGGTGGGCACACTTTCTGCCAATGCTGAGCTCTGAAAGAGACTGCACCCTTCCTGCCCCTGTCCTCAATAATGATCCAGTTATAGCTAGAGCCAAAATTTCCACTGTTGGGACAATGAAAAGCATGGAAACAATTTAAGTTAAAGCACAGAAGTTTGAATACAGTACCCTTGTTTATGACCAGTTAACCCCACTATGGTAGGACAGTCCTGTTTGGCCCACAAAACCATAATCAAAGCACTTGCCACCCTCTTGGTAGCACTCACAAATCCAAACCTTTAAGAAGATCATAGAAAAGTAACAGCACACCATCAAAGACAAATGGGAAGACTCCAAATATCTGGGGAGCATGTCCTAACCACCAAACTCTTCTCTTACTCCACCACGTCAGTCTCCCTCTCTTGAGACCTGCCTCAGATTATAGAAGGAGCTTAAATGCTCTTTGAGTTTTCAGGCTCAGTGACCACACGTTCCTTTCTTTGTTCATTTTCTCCTCCTTAAGAAATGAGGTGCAGTGACTCTAATTATAATGCTTGATATTTGTGGACTTGCCAGGGATTCTCTCCAGGGGATCTTCGAATACCTTAGAGAAATTGTCTGATTCATCTTAATGTCATTCTGGTAAGGCAGGGAAGGCTTTTTCTGTTTTATGGCTAGGATGACGAAAGGTGACTTGGCGGTTGCAAGGTCACCCAGGGATCTTGAGATAGAACTCAGCCGCCTTTCTGGTCTTTGGCCTATAGTGCTAGATGACTTCAGAAGATATTTGTCAATTGCTATTCTTTTTCAGAGTAGCGTGTTGGCTGTATGTGTACATCTGGAAGGCTGCTTGGTAGTTATATATATTTTTCAAAAGGTTGGAGAGAGAAGAGTGGTGGCTGGCTACAATCCCTTCCACTTTAGCTCTACCTCTAGTGACGTGACATTAATTGCCACCAGTCTCCCCAAGCCCTGGCCCTGGCCCATTGAATTGTGCCCCTCACTTGTCAATTTGTTATAACCTTTGGGCAGAGACAAGTTTGACCCTGTCAAATCTGGACAGAAAGAAAGCTGCCCCAACAAGGGTGGGATTGATTTGACTAAAAGATCCAGGTGGGTGGTTGGTAACAATGGCATCAGACTGATCGAGGGCTCTTTCCCACCCTCAGTCTCATCGAAGTTCAGACCTTGGCATGGATCAGTCAATGGCCTTTGCCCTTCAGTGTTAGTGCAGTAAAGAACTTGTTTTATTTTTTGTTACTGCACTTATTTTGCATCGGCTTGGTGTCTCTCTGTAAGGGAGTCTAGAGGTCTAAATTATTTAAAATATAAGGGTCCTGTGGCAATGTGAGCTTGAATAATAAGTAGCTTTTGTGTTGCTGTTGTAAACTGTGATGTGCAGCCCTTATGAAACTGTTTGTTACAGCATCTGTTAGAATCTAGGACAAGGCTCCTGTAATCAGGCAGCTGTGTGATGAACCTTCTAATTGCTATATTTTTGTTGCTCTTAATCTGGGAAATTTTCCTAATAAAGCTGGATGATGATTCTAAAAAATTCATTAATGTTTACAAGCCAGTAACGCTAACCCACAGGACCTTGTCAACCTCTCGGTGCCTGCAAAGGCTTAACTGGGACACTCACAGTGTCAGCCATACAAAGGAACAGGTGTCAGTGTGTTTTTCTCCCGTGCCAATTGAAAACATATTCATTGCCTGTGGAGGGATAAAATAGTTATCTATGGTTAATGTTTCCTTTCTTTCTATTTTTTTTAAAGAATGGATCTGAGGTCTCACTTGATCTAAGTGATGGGATTAACTCAAAACAAAGGAGAGTATTTGTATTTTATTTTTCCATTTGAATTGGTTCATATTTTTATAATTTTAGAATAAGGTACCAGCCTTGGTCCTAAAATGTTGGTGTTAATGGGTGGGAGAGAAGGTCTTTTGATTTAATAAATCTTTACTGCAATCTACTATACTTTTCTATGTGCACAGGGCATCTGAGCAAGATTCTCAGTCAGCAAAGAAACATTCAGTGATGGTCACTGGCCTGGAAATCTGAGAAAGCAGGAAAGTTGATTCACACATTTTTAGATACTTATCATACTCTGCCTTCCAGAATTATTGCGTTGCCTTATCACCCCTACTACTGTAGCATGGAAGACCTGTCCTTTCCCCCTCCCACCATATCTAGCACTGGGTATGGTAAAACGGGTCAGGACTCAATCCGTAGTTCTTGAATTGAATCTCTTACCTTGTTTTTCACAGCGCTGGGAATCATAGCCTGTTGGAATGGGAAGGGACCATCATATTCAACACATTCATTTTTACACTTTAGGAAATGGAGGCACAGAGCGATAGGGTGACTTTTCGAAGTCATACAGCTTGGGGCTAGCACCTAGGTCTCCTGCCTCAAGACTTCCGTACTCTGCCTTATAAAACTCCAGGATGTTTCCAGTCATCCCAAGGACTCTCATGAGGTTCCCTAATGAAAATTTATTTGAATTTGCATTTATTTTTTAAAGTAAAACCTCTAAACCGCATGGGAAATAATCAAGCAAATAATGAGGTATCACAATTTTTAGAAATGGGAGAAGGGGAGGGAACTGTTGGTTGAACAGGAGCATTTCTTTTTTGAGACCAAAGTGTCTAGCATCTGAAGTAAACAAGAGTCTTGCTGTTTCAAAGTAACGATCTTGAATGAGTTTTTTCTCTTTATTTTCCCAGAGGGGATTTGCTTCTAAATATTCACGAAGGCAGTCTAGTGTGAAGTATGACCAGAGAATCAGACCGTCCTTTTTAATAAGCCAGAGATTAAAATCTCTAAATATAGAATACTGACGTCTGCTACTAACTCTTAGGATAAATATCTTTGCATTTTAGGGAACAAGTTTATTTAAGGCTGCCAGTGAGTGTTAAAATCACCTAACATGTTGAAGGTTTTTACTGCAAGTACAGGGTCCTACTCACTTAGGGTCTGGAGAACGGTAGGCTGGACTTCAGAGAAACCACATCTGCAGTGAGCATCTTTAAGAAATCCAACCATAGGTTTTGCTTTTGGAACACTGTTATGCAATTTTGGGGTGCATTTTTGCTTCAAAATGTTTATTAGGGTAGTCTGAGATATGTTAAGTAATAGGATTAAATCACCACGTCATTAGGGTAAGAAATAGAGACCACTGGACACCGTGATTGGTGAGGTAAGAAAAAGGGTCCCTGAAAGGGATGAATGAGGCAACCAACTTATAGAGAGAAACCTGGAATGGCTGGAGGTGGGGAAGGAAATGATACATCTAGTAACATACAGTAAGAGATGAAGGAAGGCCAGTGGGTATGCTTGGCTGTGTATTCATCTATGTCTGGAAGCATGCCCATTAGCAGACTGGGGAGCAGGGAAAGCAAAGAGGAATGGGATCTCTTTTTTTACAAATGGGCCTTAACATGTGCCTGGGAGAAGAAGATGGAGAGGCACAGGTCTTAGAAAGCCTTTGACCTCACATTTTATGAGTAGTTTACTCATATACAAAAATAAGCTGCAGGCTTTTCTAATTCCTTTTATTCTACAGCATATACGTACCTAGACTTTATTATATTATTTTACATTTGGTGAGGTGTTGTTCTCTAACTTGATTCACCTTGCTAGGGGCTGTTACAAATTTTAAAAAAGGAAAGAAAGAAAGAGAAATTTTGTTTCTCCTAATAGTGCCCAGTATAGTACTCTGAATACAAGCCCTTGTGTGATGTTAATCTCAGAACAGTTGACTGGCCCTTGTCTGGGAAATTTTCCTTGTAAATTATAATACCTGTTCTAGAGGTCTGATACCTTTGCCTTCCTGCTTTGTCGTGAGTTGCCTCTTTCGTGACTGTGCAGTGATTTCTTAGGTAGCTAGGCAATTTTATCCACTCCAAGAGTCCTATTCTGTATGGCGTCTTGTTTCTCTATCATGCGGGTATGGCCTCAGATTGCCCTTTGAAACCCAGGTAAGTAACATCTGCCAAATCCCTTACCTATGTTTGTCTTTTGAAGATTCTGAAAGACGTCTCCTTCAGTCCACCTGTAGACACAGGCTGGTAAATAAATGGCATCCTGCTTTGGTTCAGGGGGTCTCCAGTGTAGCTGTACTGTCTCCTATCTAGTATGCAGCCCACCATATAATGTGAATATCATGGAGGACATAGACCTAAGTGTGAAGTATAGAACCACTACTACGTGGTGGTGGAAAAGGGTTTAAGTCTCAGCTTCTAACCACGCCTCTGAAAGCAGGTCTCTAGAAGAACTTTGGAATGCTAAGTATAGAGAATCTTTCTTAGACAACTTCTAGTGTTGAAAAGGATCTGACCAGACATACGGTGGGTTGTGGCAATGGGCACAGAAAGGAGGAGGAGAAATTTGAGTAACTTACTTCTCTGTCGCTGCCCCTTCAGACCTCTAATTTATCCTAACCATGTCCCCTAACCATGTCCATCTTCTTTTTTTGACTTTGGATAGGGTGAAAGGGAATATCTATGGAATAAAGCAAAAAATGCAAGAGCATCAGGAAGATTCTCTGGAGTAGCTTGTACCCACCCCTGAGAGAAAGAAGCAGGATAAAAATCTCCCGGTTCACTCTCTATCCCAGTTCTACCAGATACTTGATTAACTTTCCCTAGCATTTAAGCTAGTCAGAGACTCCATTACTGGGCAAAAGCACCCCTCCTCAACCCTGCCTCACCAGGCAAAATCACGATAGGTGATTGGAAGCGCTACATTCACACTGAATGAGGCTATTCAGAAAACCCTCCTCTCCAGGAACAAATTGGACATTTTGACAGGGGCATTTATGTTTTTAGGCCATGAGAGAGATAGGAGCAGGCTCGCCCCTAACATTTTTGGGTCCCACAGCAAGAGTACAAATGGAGGACTGCATACCATACACCTAAATGTTACAAAGTCCAAAAGCAAGATATGCCTTGGCCTGGTCTGTGTATCCACCTGTCAACCTAACTAAAGAGGTAAACTGAGGTAAGCTCAAACTACCAGAAATTGAGTTTCTTTGGAAATAGTAGAGAAACTGCAGTTCAGGAAATACAAACTGTAGCAAGCTACAGAGGAATGTGTTGAGGGTTTGGGGTGGGCTGCATTTATGGGCAAGGAGTACAAAGAGGGGGGCACAAGAGGGGAACCTGTCCAACCAGGGCACAAGCAGTAAGTTCACTGGCTTGAGGACGGTAGGAGATCCTTGGCGGGTGTTCATTGTCGGGAGATAAGGCTTGGAGGTCTGTAAATTAGGCGCTTATGGGAAATCAGTCTCTCAGTTCTTGAGTTTCATTTTCCTGAGGACACACACATGAGATTCTCTATCTCATATACCCTGTTGGGGCAGGGTAGGGCAGGGTGAGGTGGAAGCTGGGCCCAGGGCTCAGAACTCCTGGGTGAACACTGGATCTACCTGAAACCAGGATGGTGTGGACCCGTCAAGTTCTCCAAGAAGCCAAGGACAGTAAGCTCCCCCATCCCAACGGCTCACTCTTCTGACTTGGGGTTGCCGAGCAATTCTATATGTCTTCCAAAACTGTATCATTCAAGTAGCATACAGGGAGGGAGTGCAGTTATCTGGAAAAACTTATCTGTCAAACCCCTTCACTTAGAGTGATTTGGGGAGGCCAATTTTAAACAAAATTAGCCATTTTTTCTCTGGTTTCCTATGGCATGTGTTGTCATTTTCTCCTTCACTGCCCCTGCCCTTGACGCCATGTGCCTTTTTGCTCTGATCTGGGAGCCCAGTTTGGCTTATGTGTCCTTTTCCTTTCTCCCCATGATGTTCAACCAGCTACTAACCTTTCAAAAACTCTGAAGACCAAAAAGAAAAAAACGTCTTTGCGTTCCAGTGTTTATGACATCAGGGGCCTCTAAAGCATGGAGCTCAAGGCAGTAGTCCTTATCACCTGGGTTTAAGGGTGATACTGGGTGCTCAAGTCTAGTGGCCCAGAAAAGCTGAGCACCCACCCCAAATACTTATCCTATGGGCATTTATGCTTTCCCAGAACCAGTCTTATTTTGTGCTTGCTTTTCCAGGAGTTAATGGAGGGAAGGGGAATTGTACCTTCCGGACTTTGCCAGTTACGTTCAAGTTATTCCCTAGTAAGGGAAGGAGGAAATGCGCAACCCCTAGGGCAGTTTTTGGTAAAATAATGAAGACTGTGGTTCTTTATCTGAGCATGAATGCACGCAGATGGAAATTCTAGTTGTACTTACGTATCACTCTGAGAAAGCACCCCTCACAATTTACTCCTACTCTTGTAGAGCCCATTGCATAGTTAGATTGTTTTGGCAACACAAGTAAATGAACCTGGGTAGGTTTAAGGGGCACATTTTCAATTCCGTGTGTTAATGGAATATGGATCCTTGTCAAGTGGAGAAAACATCTGTGAAATTCTTGTTGTTTAACAATGCTTGTTGTAAACAAAGCTGCTGCCCCAGGCTTCATCAGGATGTTTATCCCTTATAACCTCTGGTTGAATCTACTCCGACTGAAAACCTCTGTCAGATGCAGGGCTGATTAGTGTAGTGATTAACAGCATTTGGAGCCAGATTCCCTGGGTTCAAGCTCTAGCTCCACCGATTATTAGCCGTATGACCTCTAAGTCTCAATTCCTTCATCTGTTAAATGGAGATAATATTCCCATCTGCCTTTTGGGGCTAATATGAGGATTAACTCACATGAGATATAGAAACGGGCACATATCTGCCCACATTGATTAAAATAGTATCTGGAACACTGTAAGCACTTAATACATATTTGTTATTAAAAATGCCCAGTTGTCACATGTAGCTCAAGGCTGTAGTGTCTTTAATTATTTTAAGTGACGCTGAAAAATCTAGTTAATTCTCAGATAGTCCTTGGGCTTATCAATCAATGTGTCTTACCCAATGTTACATTGGAGAAAAACCAGGTTGTCTAGCATGCTAAACATATTAGTGAGAACTCAGCATAGCTCAAGTCTTAGACTCTGTTCTCATGGTAAGACCTTAGACTGAGCTGATATCTTGGAAGATCCATGAGGACACTGTTCTTGAACAACAGCCCCTAAATAACTCATCTTCATAAGCACAAAACCCTACCGCTCATGAGCAAATAGCTATGGTCACCAGTTATTAAGTGCCTACTGGGCGCCAAGCCCCGTGCTAGGTGCTCTCCCCATGCTACCTTGTTTGATCCTCCCAATTCATGAGGATCCCATGAAGGGAAGGTAGTGGAATAGTCTTTTTAACACTATTTTTTTTTAGTTCACTTTTATCTCTTTCATATTAGACATTAACTTTAAATTATTTATTTATTTATTTATTTATTTATTTATGGCAGTGTTGGGTCTCCGTTTCTGTGCGAGGGCTTTCTCTCGTTGTGGCAAGCGGGGGCCACTCTTCATCGCGGTGTTCGGGCCTCTCACTATCGCGGCCTCTCTTGTTGCGGAGCACAGGCTCCAGACGCGCAGGCTCAGCAATTGTGGCTCACGGGGCCTAGTTGCTCCGCGGCATGTGGGATCTTCCCAGACCAGGGCTCGAACCCGTGTCCCCTGCATTGGCAGGCAGATTCTCAACCACTGCGCCACCAGGGAAGCCCCGGAATAGTCTTTTAAGATGAGAAAATTGAGCCTCAAAAAATTGTCACTTTCCTCAGTGTCATGCAACAGGGAGGTGAGGGAGCTACGATTTGAAGTCACGTCTGTTTGATTCCCAAGTTTGTGTTTATTCAACCGTACCACACAATGTTCCAGGAAGAAAAGAGGATACCCTCAAACCGTCATATGGACTGGCAAGTCAGCTCAATGTTGTACAAGGATCATTGAGAGTAAGGGCTGAGACAGAGTGGGAGCAAAAAGGGGAGAGGAACTGGACAGTACCAGTAGGTGCTGAGTGGAAGGTGAAGCAAGGAGAGGACATAAGCCCCTAACATTTTTATTTCACTTGACTGAGGTCTAGCCATTGGCAACAGCGCTGTAAGTGACCCAAAGCGCTAGACGTATTTTGGAGCAAGCAGTGTGTCCTTTGTGTTATAGCCTCATACTTTACAAGGGCCCCTAATATTGTTCATCTGGTTTAAACTGTCATCTTTAGAAACTTGACTTACTAACTTGGATGTTTCGTTTCTTAAAATGACTGTTTTTGAAGTGACAGTCAAGGTCAAATGAAAGGAACCTAAGAGATTGACCTGCTTCAGGATTCTGTCCTTAAGAAGCACTACTTTCCATGAGGAGGTGATTTTAGCTTGAAATATTTCTAGGGGAAATCAGACGTTCTATATTTTTTCTGCACAGCACATTGAAACATATTGGTTTGGACTCCATTAAGTTTGCATATGCTATAATTCAAGCAGGGACTATGCTGAGACTTACCTTTGAATTATCTATGGAAAAAATAAAAACATGGTAAAGACCGAAGGGGAGGACTTCCCTGGCTGTCCAGTGGTTAAGACACTGCGCTTCCACTGCAGGCGCGGGGTTGAGGGTGGGGTGCACGGGTTCAATCCCTGGCCCTGGCAGGGGAACTAAGATCCCACATGCTGCGTGGTGCAGCCAAAAAAAAAACAGGGAAAATATATCCAATGAATAGGCAATTAGGAAATATTGTTACCTATTTAATAAAATAAGTCTTCTATAAGGATATTTACTTATCAACACAGAGGATTAACTTGGAATATTTGTATATTCCTGAAAACAATCTTAAAACTGTTCTAGATCTGACTATTCTAATTCAGAATGGCCTCACATTCATATAGCCCCAGCTGGTGAGATTTTTTTTTTTAACATCTTTATTGGAGTATTATTGCTTTACAATGGTGTGTTAGTTTCTGCTTTATAACAAAGTGAATCAGTTATACATATACATATGTTCCCATATCTCTTCCCTCTTGCGTCTCCCTCCCTCCCACCCTCCCTATCCCACCCCTCTAGGTGGTCACAAAGCACCGAGCTGATCTCCCTGTGCTATGCGGCTGCTTCCCACTAGCTATCTAGTTTACATTTGGTAGTGTATATATGTCCATGCCACTCTCTCACTTCTTCCCTAGCTGGTGAGATTTTACTTTCCTCCAGTTTCCTCTCTCCTTGTAATGAGTACTTTCTCATGCTGACTCTCTCCCTAGTCTAGTTAAGCTCATTCGCTCTGGTACTGTCCTTAGGCCTGCAGAACGGTTGGTCAGTGCTCTCTTTATGATAACTCTTTATACTTGAGGATAGTGATTAAACTGCCTCTTGGCTCTCTTTCACCAGGCTAAACAACCCCAGCTCATTTAGCCTTTCCTCATAGGCCCTATTTTCTAATGCTTTTATCCTTTTTTGCTGAGCTTCTCAGGATCTTGTCCAATTGCTTTTCAGTTGTTCTAAGATGTAACCTGATGAGTGGGCCTAATCTAGGGTTTGGCATTGGCTAAATATTTAATAAATGACTTAAAATTAAGGAAGATGGTGTAGTGCAGGCATAAGAGCACTGGACTAGGAGTCAGAAGACTTGAGTTTCATCCTTGCTCTGCCACTTACTAGGATTGGGCAGAGAGCCACAGTTGGGCAAATCATCTAAATGTCTCTAAGCATCAATTTATCATCTGTAAATTTAGGATAAACACATCTGCCCTGCCTGCCTCCCATAGTGAGGCTCAAATGAAATAATCTATGTGAAAACCCTTTGTTTAGCATCAAAGCACGATGTAAACACTATGTGTCAGGAACTTTTCTGAATGCTTTGCATATATTAACTCATTGGGGTACAGTTATCATTTCCATTTTACAACCAGGAAATGGAGGCTCAGAGAGTTAAGTAACTGGCTCTAGGTCACACAGCTAGTAAGTGACAGAATCCATGCAGATAAATATTAAACATCCAACAGAGCCATTCATTTTATGGGGCCTGACCTTCAAAAGCTGTCCACAGGTAGACACACCACTGGGATGGAGGATCTATTCAGTCATGGGTAGATAACTCTGTGAGAGGCAACTTTTTCAAAAGTGAATGTTTAGGTTGGTCATTGAAGTAGGGCAGCTGTCCACCAGTGGGGAGGGCCTCATGAATACAATACAGTAATAAGAATGCTGTATCAGGTCAGGTCAATGGTTCATTCTTCCTAGGACACCTAAATCTTCCTATGGAAATTGCTCTTAATTCTTGGATTCAAGATCTGCAGTTTCTAAATATTCTCTGTGAGTTCTGACAACCCTTCATGGTTTCAACTGTCTCTGGCTCTGCCCTTTTGTGTGTTAATTCTTGCAGCTATAAGTTTGGAATAATTTCCTCATAGATTAACTGTTAAGGAGAAATAGTAAAGACAGAATAGCACCTAATTGAATCTTTTTTCCTGCTGTGGTCTGAAGAATTGAAAGAGATAAAAAAAAAGAGCTTTGGAAAGAAACATTGGAATAATTTTGATTTACCCCATAAATGTTTGAACATTCATAGGGAAAATTAGAACTTAAATCATGAAATGAGGAGGTTATGCTATATAGTAGTATATTGAAAACCTGCTTATATTTGAAAAATTGTACCATATTGAGGTCTTTGCATTAACACCATTAGATATAGAATACAATATGAATTTACTTTATGACATAATCTCATCTATAGGGAATAGGGTTGTAGTGGTGTAACAGGTTCTTCTACCTCAAATAGTGGCACGAAGTATCATTTTATGGGAGACTATAGAAGTTTCCTTCCATGAGAATAAACTCAAAGTTGAAAATACCTTTGGAGGATGGGAGCATTTTTGGGGAGGATTTGATACTATCTGAGTTATAAATGTTATCTTTCTAACTAGAATCTGTATAGTGAATAAGTTTGTCAAGAATGGTTGGGAACCAATAAGAAAAAGTGGGTATCTCTGTATCTTAGTAGTCAATTTATTTTTAAAAATGTTTACTCTAAAGAAATATTATGTTGAATTTGTTGCTTTTAATAATTCATTTAATGAGAAATCTATTTTTATATAAAGAAATAAATTTTGGTAAATTCATGATATCAGAACAAGCTTGAGCACAGAGCTACCGTCTTAAACCTTTGAGAAAATGTGTACTTTAATAATCACATCATGTGGCGGTGGGCACCATTTTGCCTTTTGTTGGCAGCACAGCAAAATCACAGTAGAACTTACTGAAATGTGCTTGTTCAATAATCATCCATCTATCCATTCATCCACCCATCCATCTTTCCATCCAACATGGTGTGCCAGGTACTCTACTGGACACTGAATATACAATAGTGAACAAGACAAACATGATTCCTACCTCACAGTACTTAATGGCCTAGTAGAAATTCCTTAAATGGTGAAGAAAGCAATCATGAGTAGATAGTTTTATGACAATTTTTTGAAAGAGGGGAAAGAATAAGCGAAATTAACTCTCTAGCCTTACTTGAATGTTGTTAAAACTTTTCGTTGAACAATGTTCCCTGAAAAATTGTATAGAAAGTATTATGAGAGATGCTGTGAATGTGCATACAGAAGAAAGGAAGATAGTGAGACATTAAAAGAGAGGACAGGGAGTTAGCTTCAAGACAGTGGAAGAGTAAGACGTGGAGATCACCTTCCTCCCCACAGATACATCAGAAATACATCTACATGTGGAACAGCTCGTACAGAACACCTACTGAACGCTGGCAGAAGACCTCAGACCTCCCAAAAGGCAAGAAACTCCCCACGTACCTGGGTAGGGCAAAAGAAAAAAGAAAAAACAGAGACAAAAGAATAGGGACAGGACCTACACCACTGGGAGGGAGCTGTGAAGGAGGAAAAGTTTCCACACACTAGGAAGCCCCTTTGGGGAGGAGACTGTGGGTGTCAGGCGGGGGAAGCTTTGGAGCCACGGAGGAGAGCGCAGCAACAGGGATGCGGAGGGCAAAGCGGAGAGATTCCCGCACAGAGGCTCGGCGCCGACCAGCACTCACCAGCCCGAGAGGCTTGTCTGCTCACCCGCCGGGGCGGGCGGGGGCTGGGAGCTGAGGCTCGGGCTTCGGGTCGGATCGCAGGGAGAGGACTGGGGTTGACGGCGTGAACACAGCCTGAAGGGGGTAAGTGCGCCACAGCTAGCAGGGAGGGAGTCCGGGAAAAAGTCAGGAGCTGCCGAAGAGGCAAGAGACTTTTTCTTGCCCCTTTGTTTCCTGGTGCGCGAGGAGAGGGGATTCAGAGCGCCGCTTAAAGGAGCTCCAGAGACGGGCGTGAGCCGGGGTTATCAGCGCGGGCCCCAGAGACAGGCATGAGACGCTAAGGCTGCTGCTGTGCCACCAAGAAGCCTGTGTGCGAGCACAGGTCACTCTCCACACCTCCCCTCCCGGGAGCCGGTGCAGCCCGCCATGGCCGGGGTCCCGTGATCCAGGGACAACTTCCCTGGGAGAATGCACGGCGCGCCTCAGGCTGGTGCAACGTCATGCCGGCCTCTGCCGCCGCAGGCTCGCCCCGCATCCGTACCCCTCCCTCCCCCCGGCCTGAGTGAGCCAGAGCCCCCGAATCAGCTGCTCCTTTAACCCCGTCCTGTGTGAGCGAAGAACAGATGCCCTCAGGCGACCTACATGCAGAGGCGGGTCCAAATCCAAAGCTGAACCCCAGGAGCTGTGCGAACAAAGAAGAGAAAGGGAAATCTCTCCCAGCAGCCTCAGGAGCAGCGGATTAAATCTCCACAATCAACTTGATGTACCTACATCTGTGGAATACCTGAATAGACAACGAATCATCCCAAATTGAGGAGGTGGACTTTGGGAGCAATGATATATATTTTTTTTCCCCTTTTTCTCTTTTTGGGAGTGTGTATGTGTATGCTTCTGTGTGTGATTTTGTCTGTATAGCTTTGCTTTCACCACTTGTCCTAGCGTTCTGTCTGTCCGTTTTTTTGTTGTTTTTTTTTTTGGTATAGTTTATAGCACTTGTTATCATTGGTGGATTCATTTTTGGTTTGGTTGCTCTCTTCTTTCTTTTTTTTATTACTTAAAAAAATTTTTTAATAATTATTTTTTATTTTAATAAGTTTATTTTATTTTACTTTATTTTATTTTATTTTATTTTACCTTCTTCTTTCTTTCTTTCTTTTGTTTTTTTCTCCCTTTTATTCTGAGCCATGTGGATGACAGGCTCCTGGTGCTCCAGCCAGGCGTCAGGGCTGTGCCTCTGAGGTGGGAGAGCCAAGTTCAGGACACTGGTCCACAAGAGACCTCCCGGCTCCACATAATATCAAACAGCGAAAATCTCCCAGAGATCTCCATCTCAATGTCAAGACCCAGCTCCACTCAAGGACCAGCAAGCTACAGTGCTGGACACTCTATGCCAAACAACTAGCAAGACAGAAACACAACCCCATCCATTAGCAGAGAGGCTGCCTAAAATCATAATAAGGTCACAGACACCCCAAAACACACCTCCAGATGCGGACCTGCCCACCAGAAAGACAAGATCCAGCCTCATCCACCAGAACACAGGCACTAGTCCCCTTCACTAGGAAGCCTACACGACCCACTGAACGAACCTTACCCACTGGGGGCAGACACCAAAAACAACGGGAACTAAGAACCTGCAGCCTGCGAAAAGGAGACCCCAAACACAGTAAGTTAAGCAAAATGAGAAGGCAGAAAAACACACAGAAGATGAAGGATCAAGGCAAAAGCCCACCAGAGCTAACAAATGAAGAGGAAATAGGCAGTCTACCTGAAAAAGAATTCAGAGTAATGGTAGTAAAGATGATCCAAAATCTTGGAAATAGAATGGAGAAAATACAAGAAACGTTTAACAAGGACCTAGAAGAACTAAAGAGCAAACAAACAGTGATGAACAACACAATAAATGAAATTAAACATTCTCTAGAAGGGATCAATAGCAGAATAACTGAGGCAGAAGAACGGATAAGTGACCTGGAAGATAAAATAGTGGAAATAACTACTCCAGACCAGAATAAAGAAAACAGAATGAAAAGAATTGAGGACAGTCCCAGAGACATCTGAGACAACATTAAACACACCAACATTCGAATTATAGGGGTCCCAGAAGAAGAAGAGAAAAAGAAAGGGACTGAGAAAATATTTGAAGAGATTATAGATGAAAACTTCCCTAATATGGGAAAGGAAATAGTCAATCAAGTCCAGGAAGCACAGAGAGTCCCATACAGGATAAATCGAAGGAGAAACACGCCAAGACACATATTAATCAAACTATCAAAAATTAAATACAAAGAATAAATATTAAAAGCAGCAAGGGAAAAACAACAAATAACACACAAGGGAATCCCCATAAGGTTAACAGCTGATCTTTCAGCAGAAACTCTGCAAGCCAGAAGGGAGTGGCAGGACATATTTAAAGTGATGAAGGAGAAAAACCTACAATCAAGATTACTCTACCCAGCAAGGATCTCATTCAGATTTGACGTAGAAATTAAAACCTTTACAGACAAGCAAAAGCTAAGAGAATTCAGCACCACAAAACCAGCTTTACAACAAATGCTAAAGGAACTTCTCTAGGCAGGAAACACAAGAGAAGGAAAAGACCTACAATAACAAACCCAAAACAATTACGAAAATGGTAATAGGAACATACATATCGATAATTACCTTAAATGTAAATGGATTAAATGCTCCCACCAAAAGACATAGACTAGCTGAATGGATACAAAAACAAGACCCGTATATATGCTGTCTACAAGAGACCCACTTCAGACCTAAGGACACATACGGACTGAAAGTGAGGGTGATGGAAAAAGATATTCCATGCAAATGGAAATCAAAAGAAAGCTGGAGTAGCAATTCTCATATCAGACAAAATAGACTTTAAAACAAAGACTATTTCAAGAGACAAAGAAGGACATTATGTAATGATCAAGGGATCAATCCAAGAAGAAGATACAACAATTGTAAATATTTATGCACCCAACATAGGAGCACCTCAATACATAAGGCAAATACTAACAGCCATAAAATGGGAAATCGACAGTAACTCAATCATAGTAGGGGACTTCAACACCCCACTTTCACCAATGGACAGATCATCCAAAATGAAAATAAATAAAGAAACAAAAGCTTTAAATCATACATTAAACAAAATGGCCTTAATTGATATTTATAGGACATTCCATCCAAAAACAACAGAATACACATTCTTCTCAAGTGCTCATGAAACATTCTCCAGGATAGATCATATCTTGGGTCACAACTCAAGCCTTGGTAAATTTAAGAAAATTGAAATCGTATCAAGTATCTTTTCCAACCACAATGCTATGAAACTAGATATCAATTTCAGGAAAAAATCTGTAAAAAATACAAATACATAGAGGCTAAACAATACACTACTTAATAACCAAGAGATTACTGAAGAAATCAAAGAGGGAATCAAAAAATACCTAGAAAAAAATGACAATGAAAACATGATGACCCAAATCCTATGGGATGCAGCAAAAGCAGTTCTAAGAGGGAAGTTTATAGCAATACAATCCTACCTCAAGAAACAAGAAACATCTCAAATAAACAACCTAACCTTACACCTAAAGCAATTAGAGAGAGAAGAAAAAAACACCCCAAAGGTAGCAGAAGGAAAGAAATCATAAAGATCAGATCAGAAATAAATGAAAAAGAAATGAGGAAACAATAGCAAAGATCAATAAAACTAAAAGCTGGTTCTTTGAGAAGATAAACAAAATTGATAAACCATTAGCCAGACGCATCAAGACTAAAAGAGAGAAGACTCAAATCAAGAATTAGAAATGAAAAAGGAGGAGTAACAACTGACACTGCAGAAATACAAAGGATCATGAGAGATTAATACAAGCAACTATATGCCAATAAAATGGACAACCTGGAAGAAATGGACATATTCTTACAAATGCACAACCAGGAAGAACTAGAAAATATGAACAGACCAGTCACAAGCACCAAAATTGAAACTGTGATTAAAAATCTTCCAACAAACAAAAGCCCAGGACCAGATGGCTTCACAGGTGAATTCTATCAAACATTTAGAGAAGAGCTAACACCTATCCTTCTCAAACTCTTCCAAAATATAGCAGAGGGAGGAACACTCCCCAACTCACTCTATGAGGCCACCATCACCCTGATACCAAAACAAGACAAAGATGTCACAAAGAAAGAAAATTACAGGCCAAGATCTCTGATGAACATAGATGCAAAAATCCTCAACAAAATACTAGCAAACAGAATCCAACAGCATATTAAAAGGATCATACACCATGATCAAGTGTGGTTTATCCCAGGAATGCAAGGATCCTTCAATATATGCAAATCAATCAACGTGATACACCATATTAACAAATTGAAGGATAAAAACCATATGATCATCTCAATAGATGCAGAGAAAGCTTTAGACAAAATTCAACACCCATTTATGATAAAAACCCTCCAGAAATTAGGCATAGAGGGAAATTACCTCAACATAATAATGGCAACATATGATAAACCCGCAGCCAGCATCGTTTTCAATGGTGAAAAACTGAAACCATTTCCACTAAGATCAGGAACAAGACAAGGTTGCCCACTCTCACCACTATTATTCAACATAGTTTTGGAAGTTTTAGCCACAGCAATCAGAGAAGAAAAAGAAATAAAAGGAATCCAGATCGGAAAAGAAGAAGTAAAGCTGTCACTGTTTGCAAATGACATGATATTATACATAGAGAATCCTAAAGATGCTACCAGAAAACTACTAGAGCTAATCAATGAATTTGGTAAAGTAGCAGGATACAAAATTAATGCACAAAAATCTCTTGCATTCCTATACACTAATGATGAAAAATCTGAAAGTGAAATTAAGAACACACTCCCATTTACCATTGCAACAAAAAGAATAAGATATCTAGGAATAAACCTACCTAAGGAGACAAAAGACCTGTATGCAGAAAACTATAAGACACTGATGAAAGAAATTAAAGATGATACAAACAGATGGAGAGATATACCATGTTCTTGGATTGGAAGAATCAATATTGTGAAAATGACTCTACTACCCAAAGCAATCTACAGATTCAGTTCAATCCCTATCAAAGTACCAATGGCATTTTTCACAGAACTAGAACAAAACATTTCACAATTTGTATGGAAACACAAAAGACCCCGAATTGCCAAAGCAATCCTGAGAAAGAAAAATGGAGCTGGAGGAATCAGGCTCCCTGACTTCAGACTATACTACAAAGCTACAGTAATCAAGACAGTATGGTACTGGCACAAAAACAGAAATATAGATCAATGGAACAGGATAGAAAGCCCAGAGATAAACCCACACACATATGGTCACCTTATCTTTGATAAAGGAGGCAAGCATATACAGTGGAGAAAAGACAGCCTCTTCAATAAGTGGTGCTGGGAAAACTGGACAGGTACATGTAAAAGAATGAAATTAAGACACTCCTTAACACCATACACAAAAATAAACTCAAAATGGATTAAAGACCTAAATGTAAGGCCAGACACTGTAAAACTCTTAGAGGAAAACATAGACAGAACATTCTATGATATAAATCACAGCCAGACCGTTTCTGACCCAACTCCTAGAGAAATGGAAATAAAAACAAAAATGAACAAATGGGACCTAATGAAACTTAAAAGCTTTTGCACAGCAAAGGAAACCATAAACAAAATGAAAAGACAACCCTCAGAATGGGAGAGAATATTTGCAAACGAAACAACTGACAAAGGATTAATCTCCACAATATACAAGCAGCTCATGCAGCTCAATATCAAAAAAACAAACAACCCAATCCAAAAATGGGCAGAAGACCTAAATAGACATTTCTCCAAAGAAGATACACAGGTTGCCAACAAACACATGAAAGAATGCTCAACGTCACTAATCATTAGAGAAATGCAAATCAAAACTACAATGAGGTATCACCTCACCCCAGTCAGAATGGCCATCATCAAAAAATCTACAAACAGTAAATGCTGGAGAGGGTGTGGAGAAAAGGGAACCCTCTTGCACTGTTGGTGGGAATGTATATTGATACAGTCACTATGGAGAACAGTATGGAGGTTCCTTGAAAAACTAAAAATAGAACTACCATATGACCCAGCAATCCCACTACTGGGCGTATACCCTGAGAAAACCATACTTCAAAAAGAGTCATGTACCAAAATGTTCATTGCAGCTCTGTTTACAATAGCCAGGACATGGAAGCAACCTAAGTGTCCATCATCGGATGAATGGATAAAGAAGATGTGGCACATATATACAATGGAATATTACTCAGCCATAAAAAGAAACGAAATTGAGTTATTTGTAGTGAGGTGGATGGAGTTAGAGTCTGTCATACAGAGTGAAGTAAGTCAGAAAGAGAAAAACAAATACAGTATGCTAACGTATATATGGAATCTAAGGGAAAAAAAAAAGGTCATGAAGAACCTAGTGGCAAGACGGGAATAAAGACACAGACCTACTAGAGAATGGACTTGAGGATAGAGGGAGGTGGAAGGGTAAGCTGTGACAAAGTGAGAGAGTGGCATGGACATATATACACTACCAAATGTAAAATCGATAGCTAGTGGGAAGCAGCCACATGGCACAGGGAGATCAGCTCTGTGCTTTGTGACCACCTAGAGGGGTGAGATAGGGAGGGTGGGAGGGAGGGAGACGCAAGAGGGAAGAGATATGGGGACATATGTATATGTATAACTGATTCACTTTGTTATAAAGCAGAAACTAACACACCATTGTAAAGCAATTATACTCCATTAAAGATGTTTTTTTTTTTTAAAAAGAGAGGACAGGGTTTTCGAATAATGTTAGTTTAGTTTTCCTGAATATGTTTAGTAATAATGATTTTTTTCTATAGCATTTTATGCTTTTCAAAGCAATGATAGCAATCATGTGAGGAAGAGCAAATTTTATTGCCCGTTATGTAGATGACACAACGGAGGCATAGATATTTTAAGTGCCCAAGATCCCACAGCTATATCGAATTCACAGCTCTACCCACTGCTTTTTCTACTACGTCATGCTGAAAAATTCCAGACTCCAGTATAAGGTCCTATAAAACCCCAAAGATTTATCAGAATGTACACTATTCAAGAAGCCTAAGTCAGTAGCACAAAAGAAGGAAAACAAAGTATGACAAGGAGGATGTTCCTCTGCTTTAGGCTATTAAGTAGGTCACCCACTAAGAGGCTATTTTGGTATAAAATTTTAGAGGGCATGTAGTACATACACCAACATCACTGACCTGATTCTTCACTTTCAAGATCTAAGAAAATCAAAGGCAGTTTTTTTTTCTTTTGGAAGGGAGGGGTGTATCATTTGGGGAGCTTAAGAGAATGTTAGTTGGGAAATTTGATTTAGCCAGGCTAGTGCTCTAGATTTTTTGTGAGGTTGATTCACTAGAGATGGGGACAGCTTTGTATCTCTGTGATGCAGAGTCAGTGCTTCCTTCCTTCCTTCCTTCTTTCCTTCCTTCCTTCCTCCCTCCCGCCCTCCCTCGTTTTTCTTCTCTCCCATCCCCTCCCTTCCCTTTTCTTACTGGTGTTTTTTTTTTTTTTGCATTCTCTTCTTATGGGGGCATATCCGACAAATTGTTAATATTTAATTTGCTATAAAACAGCTCTCCCAAGCAATGGCTGCTCACTATAATTTCAATCTCTGAAGTTGTTTTGGCCCCTAGGTACACTGGGATCGAATTAGAATGGAAACGTTTCCCTTACAGTTTTGTTTATGGCAGCATAGGCACTTTGTTATTAACTGGCAAACTGAGACTTCTAAGGAAAATAATAAACTTTCACCACATTTCTATTTGACTCTTTACTCCAAACAGAATATCCATCTGGCTTAGGGTAAAACAACTCTTCTAATATGTTTCAGTCTTAAATTTAAATATCCAAGATTAATAATGAATATATTTTGGTCCATTGAATTGTATTTTTCCCCAGTCTGATGCTTTTTCACATTTTTTCACATTTTAAAAACCATAGACATTTTTTTCTCATATGCCATCTTACTTTAAAAATGGTCTGCAATTATATATATACATATTCTCATTCATTCTCTCTTGCTCTCTCTTTCAAACCAGAGGGATATTCTTCAAAAATATCCACAAATTCAAACCTAGTGAATACTGCTCTGATACTTTGCAACTAGGCCCCTGAAACAAAAACCCTACCCTTCTGCCCTGCCTAATCCCTTGTCTGTTCCTTGCTGGGAGGAAGGTGTCGAAAGGAAGGGGATTACTTTGAAATAGTCAGCTATCTGTGAAACAGAGGTGTGAAAGGGTGTGTTTATCTGATAAGTAGCATTAAATTGCAGAGACTACCAGATTAATCATGGTATGCAATTTTCAACAGCTTTGATTTTCTTTTATTTCTCTCTCTCCTTTTCTGCAGCCACTGGGGAGGAAAAAAGGATTAGAGAGACTATCAAAACTGTTGGCAAGTTTAGTCTGTTGGCTACTTAATCTACTAGCAGATATGGGAACTGCCTCAGGTTGATGATTTAACAGGTTGGCTGGGCGTGGAATAAATCTCAAACGTACCTGTTCCAAAATTGTGTTAATCCTTTCAACTTCGCAGTCAATCAAGTATCGCTTTTCCTGCCTCCTGTCCATTTCTTCAATGATGCGCCTGAATTCTTGGACGTCCTTTATGTTTCCCACAGACCTTGCTGTCACTTGCCAGTTGTTTTGCACTGCTGCTTCCATAATCGCTTGGAGGATGGAAAATCCTGAATGAAGGGAAAACAGCTACATTGATTATTTTTTCTTTTAAAAATCTTTCCATAGGTATTAAAGGTTCTACTGAGTTTTTATGCACAGTCTATTGGGTCCCCTTGAACCTTATCCACTGTGGACAGCAGGCTTACTCATAACCTCAGCCTTAACCTTCCAGACAGTTGGCATCTCTATCCTGATTGAAAGGAAAGAAGATTCTTCAACTTTTGGGCACCGGGCTAGGTGTTTATCAAGCCTGTACTTAAGCAATCACAACTGAATTAAGTACCTAATTGTTTTTATTGACAGGCATTATCAAAATATTTATGGAATGAATGCCAGTAGCTTCTTTCTTATTTCTGGCCACAATCTGTCCTACTGTGGTTGAAGCTCATTTCTTTCATCTTCCACAACAACAATCTTCAGAATTAGAAATAGCTTTGGTAGAGATAGAACCTGATTATAATATGACTTATCCTTACATGGATACGACTATCCAACAAGGTAAATTATGCTTCCCAAGCAATATAACTCTCAGAAAACCTGACAAGAACAGTCTATAACAAAGGTATCGTACTGTTTCTTTGTTCACAGTATTATGAAAAAGTTCAATCATATTAAGCCTTCCTAAGTTCTTCCCCTTTCTCAATTCATTTGATTAGAGATTCTCGGTTCCTTTTTAGTTAATTTATATCAGACAGCATTAACTACTAACACTCTGGATCTATCCTGCATGGGAAAGAGAAAAGATCTGATGCTTGAGTTTTGGGTAACCTTTTTGGAGTCAGGGTTTGAGAAGTTGGAAAGAACAGTATATCTGTATGAACCACAGAAGAGCACAGGGATTTCGTATGTACTGGTCTTTTAGAGTATTCATGTCTCTAATATTACATCATGTCTATATTTTTGCTTCTGGTATGAATTCATAATCCGAGTATAATTTCATCAGGTATAGACATCATTTTATTGGGATATGGTCAAAAGCAGCTCCTTTTGCCCCATTAAATTTAAATTGTTTTCCGTTTATATTTAGGTAATGACTAATGGGAGTGGGTAATGCAGATGCTTGCCAAGACCAAAATGATCTGTGGCCTAATAATTTGACTACTGGAGGAGTAGAGAATGGAGGATGATTGTGCTGCCCTCTGAACACATTCCAGGTTCTGTGCCACCTCAGGCTCACCCTGTACTTTAAGCAGGTTATGGTTGGGAATCTTCTTCACTGCACCATAGAAAATGGTATTGACATTTGGAGAACACGCTTCAGGGAGATGGCAGCAGTGACTCAGCCGGTCATTACGACTCCTTTGTGTGCTGGGTGTATGCAGGAAGAAGATCACAAATGAGACCCAAGCACTTGGTAATTTCCAAATGAGCAATTTCAGCACAGGAGCTCAAAATTACAGATCAGAGTAAATTACCATTGCTTTAAATGTTAATTCTTACTCTTTTTAAACCAACCACACATATTTATTTCTCAAATTTACATTTTTGTGTGGGTTTTCAATGTGCTCTCTGCTTCGGTGGGAGTTGAGGGCACATGGTGGGCCAAAGCATGAGATTAAGAAATAAACATAGGAAGGAAAAGATTAAAGTATTTGAAAATCCTTCTTCAGAAATGTGCAATGAGGCCTCATTATTTTGAATCCCAGTAATTAAGAATTTATGAAAATTCAGCAAGGACTAGGTTGAATTTTACTTCTATTTATGAAGAAAGCGTTCGCTGAATAATACTGGTAATGAAATCACACAGGGCATCTTTGCTATATTTAAACTAAACTTTAAAAAATACCCTTTAGGAGGACCTTCAAGATGGCAGAGGAGTAAGACATGGAGATCACCTTCCTCCTCACAAATACATCAAAAATACACCTACATGTGGAACAACTCCTACAGAAAATCTACAGAACGCTGGCAGAAGACCTCAGACTTCCCAAAAGCCATGTGGCTGACAGGGTCTTGATGCTCTGGCCAGGTGTCAGGCCTGAGCCTCTGAGGTATGAGAGCTGAGTTCAGGATATAGGAACACCAGAGACATCCTTGCCCTACGTAATATCAATTGGCGAGAGCTCTCCCAGAGATCTCTGTCTCAACGCTAAGACCCAGCTCCACTCAACGACCAGCAAGCTCCAGTGCTGGGCGCCCTATGCCAAACAACTAGCAAGACAGGAACACAACCCCACCCATTAACAGAGAGGCGGCCTAAAATCATAATAAGTTCACAGACACCCCAAAACACACCACCGGAAACAGTCCTGCCCACTAGAAAGATGAGGTCCAGCTTCATCCACCAGAACACAGGCACCGGTCCCCTCCACCAGGAAACCTGTACAACCCACTGAACCAACCTTACCCACTGGGGCAGACACCAAAAACAACGAGAACTAAGAACCTGCAGCCTGCAAAAAGGAAACCCCAAACACAGTAAGTTAAGAAAAAAGAGAAGACAGAGAAATACACAGCAGATGAAGGAGCAAGGTAAAAACCCACCAGACCAAACAAATGAGGAGGAAATAGGCAGTCTACTTGTAAAAGAATTCAGAGTAATGATAGTAAAAATGATCCAAAATCTTGGAAATAGGATGGAGAAAATGCAAGAAATGTTTAACAAGGACCTAGAAGAACTAAAGTGCAAACAAACAATGATGAACAACACAATACATGAAATTAAAAATATTGTAGAAGGAATCAATAGAAGAATAACTGAGGCAGAAGAACGGATAAGTGGCCTGGAATATAAAATAGTGGAAATAACTGCTGCAGAGCAGAATAAAGAAAAAGGAATGAAAAGAATTGAGGACAGTCTCAGAGACCTCTGGGACAACATTAAACACATCAACATTCAAATTAAAGGGGTCCCAGAAGAAGAAGAGAAAAAGAAAGGGTCTGAGAAAATATTTGAAGAGATTATAGTTGAAAACTTCCCTAATGTGGGAAAGAAAATAGTCAATCAAGTCCAGGAAGCACAGAGAGTCCCATACAGGATAAATCGAAGGAGAAACACACCAAAACACATATTAATCAAACTATCAAAAATTAAATACAAAGAAAAAATATTAAAAGCAGCAAGGGAAAAGCAACAATTAACATACAAGGGAATCCCCATAAGGTTAATAGCTGATCTTTCAGCAGAAACTCTGCAAGCCAGAAGGGAGTGGCAGGACATATTTAAAGTGATGAAAGGGAAAAACCTACAACCAAGATTACTCTACCCAGCAAGGATCTCATTCAGATTCAACAGAGAAATTAAAACCTTTACAGACAAGCAAAAGCTGAGAGAATTCAGCACCACCAAACCAGCTTTACAACAAATGCTAAAGGAACTTCTCTAGGCAGGAAACACAAGAGAAGGAAAAGACCTACAATAACAAACCCAAAACAATTAAGAAAATGGTAATAGGAACATACGTATTGATAATTACCTTAAATGTAAATGCATTAAATGCTCCAATCAAAAGACATAGAGTGGCTGAATGGATACAAAAACAGGACCTGTATACATGCTGTTTACAAGAGACCCACTTCAGACCTAGGGACACATACAGACTGAAAGTGAGGGGATGGAAAACGATATTCCATGCAAATGGAAATCAAAAGAAAGCTGGAGTAGCAATTCTCATATCAGACAAAATAGACTTTAAAATAAAGACTATTACAAGAGACAAAGAAGGATACTACATAATGATCAAGGGACCAATCCAAGAAGAAGATATAACAACTGTACATATTTATGTACCCAACATAGGAGCACTTCAATACATAAGGCAAATGCTAACAGCCATAAAAGGGGAAATTGACAGTAACACAATAATAGTAGGAGATTTTAACACCCCACTTTCACCAATAGACAGATCAACCAAAATGAAAATAAATAAGGAAACATGAGCTTTAAATGATACATTAAACAAGATGGCCTTAATTGATATTTATAGGAAATTCCATCCCAAAACAACAGAATACACTTTCTTCTCATGTGCTCATGGAATATTCTCCAGGATAGATCATATCTTGGGTCACAAATAAAGCCTTGGGAAATTTAAGAAAATTGAAATCATATCAAGTATCTTTTCTGACCACAACGCTATGAGACTAGATATCAATTACAGGAAAAAAACTGTAAAAAATACAAACACATGGAGGCTAAACAATACACTACTAAGTAACCAAGAGATCACTGAAGAAATCAAAGAGAAAATGAAAAAATACCTAGAAACAAATGACAATGAAAACACGACAGACCAAAACCTATGGGATACAGCAAAAGTAGTTCTAAGAGGGAAGTTTATAGCAATACAATCCTACCTCAAGAGACAAGAAACGTCTCAAATAAACAACCTAACATTATACCTAAAGCAATTAGAGAAAGAAGAACAAAAAAACCCCAAAGTTAGCAGAAGGAAAGAAATCATAAAGATCAGATCAGAAAGAAATGAAGGAAACAGTAGCAAAGATCTATAAAACTAAAAGCTGGTTCTTTGAGAAGATAAACAAAATTGATTAACCATTAGCCAGACTCTTCAAGAAAAAAAGGAAGAAGACTCAAATCAAAAGAATTAGAAATGAAAAAGAAGTAACAACTGACACTGCAGAAATACAAAGGATCAGGAGAGATTACTACAAGCAACTATATGCCAATAAAATGGACAACCTGAAAGAAATGGACAAATTCTTAGAAAAGCACAACCTTCTAAGACTGAACCAGGCAGAAATAGAAAATATAAACAAACCAATCACAAGCACTGAAATTGAGACTGTGATTAAACATCTTCCAACAAACAAAAGCCCAGGACCAGATGGCTTCACAGGCGAATTCTATCAAACATTTAGAGAAGAGCTAACACCTATCCTTCTCAAACTCTTCCAAAATATAGTAGAGGGAGGAACACCCCCAAACTCATTCTACAAGGCCACCATCACCCTGATACCAAAACCAGACAAAGATGTCACAAAGAAAGAAAACTACAGGCCAAGATCTCTGATGAACATAGATGCAAAAATCCTCAACAAAATACTAGCAAACAGAATCCAACAGCACATTAAAAGGATCATACAACATGATCAAGTGGGGTTTATCCCAGGAATGCAAGGATTCTTCAATATACGCAAATCAATCAACATGATACACCATATTAACAAATTGAAGGAGAGAAACCATATGATTATCTCAATAGATGCAGAAAAACCTTTCGACAAAATTCAACACCCATTTATGATAAAAACCCTCCAGAATGTAGGCATAGAGGGAAATTACCTCAACATAATAATGGCAACATATGATAAACCCGCAGCCAGCATCGTTTTCAATGGTGAAAAACTGAAACCATTTCCACTAAGATCAGGAACAAGACAAGGTTGCCCACTCTCACCACTATTATTCAACATAGTTTTGGAAGTGTTAGCCACAGCAATCAGAGAAGAAAAAGAAATAAAAGGAATCCAAATCGGAAAAGAAGTAAAGCTGTCACTGTTTGCAGATGACATGATACTATACATAAAGAATCCTAAAGATGCTACCAGAAAACTCCTAGAGTTAATCAATGAATTTGGTAAAGTAACAGGATACAAAATTAATGCACAAAAATCTCTTGCATTCCTATACACTAATGATGAAAAATCTGAAAGTGAAATTAAGAAAACACTCCTATTTACTATTGCAACAAAAAGAATAACATATCTAGGAACAAACCTACCTAAGGAGACAAAAGACCTGTATGCAGAAAATTATAAGACACTGATGAAAGAAATTAAAGATGATACAAACAGATGGAGAGATATACCATGTTAGTGGATTGGAAGAATCAACATTGTGAAAATGACTCTACTACCCAAAGCAATCTACAGATTCAATCAATCCCTATCAAACTACCAATGGCATTTTTCACAGAACTAGAACAAAACATTTCACAATTTGTATGGAAACACAAAAGACCCCGAATTGCCAAAGCAATCCTGAGAAAGAAAAATGGAGCTGGAGGAATCAGGCTCCCTGACTTCAGACTATACTACAAAGCTACAGTAATCAAGACAGTATGGTACTGGCACAAAAACAGAAATATAGATCAATGGAACAGGATAGAAAGCCCAGAGATAAACCCACACACATATGGTCACCTTATTTTTGATAAAGGAGGCAAGACTATACAATGGAGAAAAGACAGCCTCTTCAATAAGTGGTGCTGGGAAAACTGGACAGCTGCATGTAAAAGAATGAAATTAGAACCCTCCCTAATACCATACACAAAAATAAACTCAAAATGGATTAAAGACCTAAATGTAAGGCCAGACACTATAAAACTCTTAGAGGAAAACATAGACAGAACATTCTATGATATAAATCACAGCCAGATCCTTTTTGACCCACCTCCTAGAGAAATGGAAATAAAAACAAAAATGAACAAATGGGACCTAATGAAACTTAAAAGCTTTTGCACAGCAAAGGAAACCATAAACAAAATGAAAAGACAACCCTCAGAATGGGAGAAAATATTTGCAAACGAAACAACTGACAAAGGATTAATCTCCACAATATACAAGCAGCTCATGCAGCTCAATATCAAAAAAACAAACAACCCAATCCAAAAATGGGCAGAAGACCTAAACAGACATTTCTCCAAAGAAGATACACAGGTTGCCAACAAACACATGAAAGGATGCTCAACATCACTAATCATTAGAGAAATGCATTTCAAAACTACAATGAGGTATCACCTCACATCAGTCAGAATGGCCATCATCAAAAAATCTACAACAATAAATGCTGGAGAGGGTGTGGAGAAAAGGGAACCCTCTTGCACTGTTGGTGGGAATGTAAATTGATACAGCCACTATGGAGAACAGTATGGAGGTTCCTTAAAAAACTACAAATAGAACTACCATACGACCCAGCAATCCCACTACTGGGCATATACTGTGGGAAAACCATCATTCAAAAAGAGTCATGTACTACAATGTTCATTGCAGCTCTATTTACAGTAGCCAGGGCATGGAAACAACCTGAGTGTCTATCAACAGAGGAATGGATAAAGAAGATGTGGCACATATATACAATGGAATATTACTCAGCCATAAAAAGAAACGAAATTGAGTTATTTGTAGTGAGGTGGATGGACCTAGAGACTGTCATACAGAGTGAAGTAAGTCAGAAAGAGAAAAACAAATATTGTATGCTAACACATATATATGGAATCAAAAAAAAAGGCTCTGAAGAATCTAGGGACAGGACAGGAATAAAGACACAGGCATAGAGAATGGACTTGAGGACACGGGGAGGGGGAAGTGTAAGCTGGGACGAAGTGAGAGAGTGGCATTGACATATATACACTACCAAATGTAAAATAGATAGCTAGTGGGAAGCAGCTGCATAGCACAGGGAGATCAGCTCGGTGCTTTGTGACCACCTAGAGGGGTGGGATAGGGAGGATGGGAGGGAGATGCAAGAGGGAGGGTATATGGGGATATATGTATACGTATAGCTGATTCACTTTGTTATACAGCAGCAACTAACACAACAATGTAAAGCAATTTTACTCCAATAAAGTTGTTAAATAAAAAAAAAACACCCTTTAGCAAAATACAAGTTTTTTGTCTGTTGAGTCAAAACCTACATTCTTGTAATCTCTGCTTCTTAGTCCTATTCTACCATTTTGGAACCAAAGAGACAAATTTAACCCCTTTTCCATGTGACAGTCCTTCACATTTTTAAAAACAGCATATGCCTATCTCCCATTATCTTTCTTTTCTTCAGGCTAAAAATGTCCCAGTCCTTCAACAATTAGTTTCATGACATGATAATAGGTTCCCTCACTGTTCTGTCTCTCTCCTATGGACATCTGTCAATATTTTATTGATCCTGATAATTCACATGTGATTTAACCAATGTTGATTATTGCTTGCTTTGGATATGGGCTGTTATTTTAGCAGCCTAGGATTGCTAATACTTCTAAATAGCCACATTATACTGTTAATTAATTTCAAGCTTGGATTCAACTGAAGCATGTCAATTCTCTTCATAAAACCTTTGCTCTATAATAACTCACCATCCATGTATCAAGACTCATTCCATTCCAACCTGCTTTTATCTCCCTTGTTTTTAAAATCCTTCACCCCAGCCCCGTCTCCATTTCTCCCCTATTTTCACATTTGCTCAAATCTGGAAGACGGTCTGGCCCACTTATGCACTGCTCTCATTGTTACCTACTCAAGGCAACTGCACTTGTCTGTCCCTTTCCCTGGCATCTCCTACTACCTGTAGACCTTTGTGGATGCCTCTTCTTCCGTGAAGCTTCCATTACTGACTAGTCATAAATTCTCCAGAGATGAGTAGATTTAAATCAAGGTAAATCAGTTACAAGCAGTGGAGAAACCAGTTTGAAGAATTGTACGACAGACATTTAAAAATTCAAAATAGAACTGGATAAATAAATTATAGCACATATACATGGAATACTATGCTACTGTTAAAAAGATAGCTCAATCTCTATATAACAAAAGAAAACATTTCTGCAATATACTGTTACATAGAAAAAAGCTGCAAAATAGCGTTTATAGTGTAGTTCCATTTTTGTAAAAAAAATACACATTTGTATGTGTATAGAAAAAATTTGAAGGAATTGGCAGTAGTTACCTCAGAGGTGTAGAATTACCAAGAACTTCTACTTGCACTGCCATTTATTTATGTAATGTTTGATTTTTTTTTTCTTTTTTTTACAAGAAGCAGGTATTATTTTCTGTAAGTACAAAAGCAGTAAAGATTAAAAAATACAACTCATGCTGTCCTCTCAGCGCGTAAGCTCCTGGAAGACATGGATGACAAATGAGTGTTGCCTCTATATGCTGCCTGCTGCCACAAATGCGAGGCCTCTTAATAAACACTGATTTTATAGATCTTTTTATACTTTTGTTCTTTGAACCATGTAGATGTATTACCTATTCAAAAATTAAATAGAAAAAGCATACTGATTTCTTAATGAGCTTGGGTCTGGGGCCTTCTGGGCTATGAGCCTTGCTCACATTTCTGAGCATGTCAGAACTGTAGCTTAACACTGCAGTATCTTCTTACCATGCAGAGTTTCTCTGTGTCTGCTAGGGCATGTGGCTGTGTACTCAAGAACCCTGAGGAGAAATGGTCACCTCAGTTCAGTACATGTCAGTGAGCAGTCCACAAAGAAAAGCGCTTTCATTTGTTTTCATACCTAATTTATTATAGTTTGACTGTTTCCTGTTACAGCTGACCAAAGAGAGTAAATATGAGTTTGAGGGAGGAAAAAAAAGAAAAAAGAAAAGTTTGACTGTGGAGGCAGAGCAGAAGCAGGCGTTGGTGCTTGTAGGAGGTGAGGTGTGCAACAAAGCCTTGGCTTTGTAAAAAATAAGCCTGCTGCTTTAGCAGCTTCAGAATTGTCCTTTGCTCTGTGTGAGCTTTAACGCGCCCAGCTTTGCAATACTGAAAGCTACTTTTACTTGAGCAGCAAATTCTCTCAACCTGACTCCAAACCACTGCTGCTGTCCAACTTCTGTTTCTTTTTCAGTTTCAAGAATGAGAGTTACCACATAGGTAACTGGATGAACACTAGATTGTCATCTGCATTCAACCAAGATAACATAGGAACATGACAATAGAGGAGTGGCAAGGTGATTATGGATGAAGTGTTGGGCCACGGCTATGACCAATCCAATCCTGCTGGACTGGTTGTTGGGCTACTCTTGCTAAACAAGGAGGCCATCTTGGTAAAGGCTAGTGTCAGGGTGCTGTGCTGTACCACCCAGATTCCCCTTCAGCACCAAAGGACTTATTCCTTCCGTTTTTGGGAAAGTTGTTGGCTGAGGAGAGCTGCCTAGCTTAGAGTAATACTCAGTTCCCAGGGAAGCCTGCATCCAGTGACTGGTTGTTACGGGGAATCAAGGCATAACCTCTTCACTCCAAATGGGGTAACTCTAATGGGCCATCCCAACTTCAGGGCTCCCTGAAGGGTAGGTTGAAGTCTTGTTAGGACTGCACCATCTTCTCCGTCTGCCCAAATTTGCTTCCTTCTTTGCCTCCCACAAGTGTTTTTTTTTTTTTTTGATTTGATTGGAGTATAGTTTACTTACAATGTTGTGTTAGTTAAAGGTGTATGGCAAAGTGATTCAGTTATACATATTCATGTATTCATTCTTTTTCAGATTCTTTTCCCATATAGGTTATTACAGAATATTGAGTAGAGTTCCCTGTGTTACACAGTAGGTCCTTGTTGGTTCCCACAAGTGTTTTTAATGAGAGCACTCCCCAGTAAAATTTTGCATGCAAATTTCCATCTCAGAATCTACTCCTAAGGAATTCAATCTGTGACTATTAGGTTGACCTCATGACAGGAATGACAGCGGATACCAAAAAAAAAAAATCTCAAATCTACAATTGTCAAAATCATTTTCACAGGGGGAACAAGGGCCAGGATTTTGTTCAATGTACAAACAAAATGAAAAGCTGCTCTATGCTGAAGAAATTTAGTATTTGATCTGAAAACACAGAAGAATAAGAAATAAGATATTGACATATGGATGTTGGTAATGAAGACACCCAAGGAAATATAGCTGAGGATAATTTTCTCCTTTCTGCTTTATGTCTTCCAGCAAGGGCTAGCAACACCTGTTGTTCCTCATGAACCTGTACCAGGTCTCTCTGAGCCACACCATCTGTACTTCTGACATGGTCTCTAGCAGTCCCCACATGATGGGGGGTCTCTGATATTGACAAATGGGCTCCACACGAGTGCTGGCATTTATAGCATTCTGTGCCTGACTAGAATTCTTGGAATCTTCCATAAAGCCCCCAAAGGGATTGGTGACCCTCTATAAATGTTCTAGAGAGGAAAATTGATCTTTCCCAGAGGGTAATTCAATATTTGTCCCATTGGCCTGTGATAGAAACTGCCTTTTCAATATTTGCAGGTTGAAAGAGAGAGGCTCAAAATGGCCCATATAAATTCTTGTGGTTTGCATTTTTCAGTCATAGAATCACAGCATTACGGGCTAGATGGACTCTTACAGATGACTCAGAGAAGTCATACAGAATTTTTAAAGCTCTGGAACTCCTTTTTCAAATGAAATTTTCATGGAAGCCCAACGTATGAAACAGATAAAAGTGGAGCTACTCTGTTTTGGGGGGGCGGTGGTTAGAGAGAAGAAGTGACTTTCCCAAGATCACACAGCTAGTGTAGAGTCAGAAGCAAGAGTAGAACCTAAGTAAGCAGGGCCAGGACTAGAAAAGCAAGAGAAGCAGCTAGGGTACAAAGATGTTTTTTTTTTTTTAGTTTGTCTTTTTTTTTTCAACTGTATTGAGGTATAATTGACACATAGAAATTATATATATTTAAGGTGTACAACTTGATGTTTTGATATACGTCTACAATGTGAAATGATCACCACAATCAAGCTAATGAATATATCCATCATCTGGCATAGTTACCATTTTAGTCCTTTTTGCGTGTGGTGAGATCACTTAATAGTTACCCTCTTAGCAAATGTCAAGTGTACAATACAGTATTGCTTACTGTAGTCACCAGAAAGTATTGTTAACTGTAGTTAATGTACACCATGCTGTACCTTAGATCTCCAGAACTTTTTCATCTTGCAAAACTGAAACTTTGTACTCTTTGACCAACATATCCTCACTACCCCCACCCCGCAAGAAGGCACTTTCTCAGGGTTGTGCAAATGTATCCTCACTTGCCTCACCCTAGTCCTGGCCCTAGAAGCAAGTCTCTTCACTTCCATTTTAGTGATCTTTCAAGTATGTGGTGCTGCTAAGCCTACTTTATAGGTCTCGTTTCAGGTTGCCCTTGGCAATGTTATGAAGTGGACAGAGCCCTTTCATCTTCTTGATGCCACACAAGATCCTGATGTTCCCTGTCTACCCAATACCCCAACTGGACCTATCACCACCACTTCTGGCTTTTTCTTTCCTCCTTCCCCACATGAAAACTTCCTTGTCCTATGTCCCATTCTCTCAGCACTCTGTCCTCTTCTAGGTGCCAGCGTAAGAATGGCTAGTGGCTTATTGTGTTACCCCTCCAGCTAACACAGTTGCCTTTTAGCGGTGGCCTTAACACAAGTAAGTTTGGAAGGAAAGGAAAAGAGGATGTTGAGCATTGTTTTGGGGTCTGCCAATCTCCTGGAGTCATTCAGATAATGAATGTCAAAGTTGGTGATGTGCTTTATGATCTTTAGGCTATGGCATTAACAAATGAACAGCTGATACCTTGTGGGTATTTCAGGGGCCAGTGCTGTAAAAGATCCTCCGAGGGTCAGTGTCAATCCTGCCTATCTTGCTCAACTGAATCCAGCTGAAGAAAGCATTACTCTATTTTTCTGTATCTTCACTTACCTCTGTGTTTCTCAACTCTGGTTGTACATTATAATGACCTTGGGAGCTTTAAAATATTGATGTCCAAGCTTCACCCTGGACCAATTAAGTCAGTATCACTGGAAGTGATTTCCGGCTTTGTTTTGTTTTATTTTGAACTCCTTGGGTGACTCCCAGGTACAGTCAGAGTTGAGAACCACTGACCTATTGTAATGGCTACCCAATACAAATGAGGTTTATGGAAGCAGGTCTCTTTTCTTAGGTGTCCTTCATGACTGGCAGTAAAGTTCTGGGTAAGAAAAGCATGATCCAAGAAGGGCTATATACCATCCAGAAATAAGCAGACAAAGGCACAGAGTCTAGGGGGAAGGCTCAGGCCAGGGTTACAAATTGCTTTTTACTGTGGTAGATGAGGAACCTGGGAACATTGTGTGGGAAGCAGACTCTAATGGACTCAAAGCACTTTGCAAATGTCTTTCTTCTTCTGAGGTAGCATCTGTGTTTTTCTAAGTACAAAGTCAACACGTGCTCATTTTGGGCATTTGAGAAGACACAAAAATGAAAAAAAAGAAGTATGGGTGACTCTTGCTCAGGGATAACCACGGTTAACACTTGATGTACTTCTTCCCATTCTATTTAAAATAAATATACTGCACAGTTTTTATTTTAGTAAAATGGATTGAACAATTTGTGTCCTATTTTTAAAAAATTTAACATTATATCTTGGACATTTTCTTATGTTATTAAATGGTTTTTTTTGTTTTTATAAATTAATTTTATTTTATTTTTTTTTTATTTTTGGCTGTGTTGGGTCTTCGTTTCTGTGCGAGGGCTTTCTCCAGTTGTGACAAGCGGGGGCCACTCTTCATCGCGGTGCGCGGGCCTCTCACTATCGCGGCCTCTCTTGTTGCGGAGCACAGGCTCCAGACGCGCAGGCTCAGTAGTTGTGGCTCACGGGCCTAGCTGCTCCGTGGTATGTGGGATCTTCCCAGACCAGGGCTCGAACCCGTGTCCCCTGCATTAGCAGGCAGATTCTCAACCACTGCGCCACCAGGGAAGCCCTATTAAATGTTTTTGAATGTGATTTTAATGGCTACACAATATTCCATCCATTAGACATACTGTAATTTTTTTTATAACATGCACATAATATGCAGGAAAGTTCCAAGTGTACTTAACTACATAATTACAGCTTTCAGAATCCTTTGTTGAAGACTGTTATAGGTAATTGTGTTTATTTTTTTTTGGTTTTTTTTTGAATTTTTATTTTATTTTATTTTTATACAGCAGGTTCTTATTAGTTATCTATTTTATATATATTAGTGTATATATGTCAATCCCAATCTCCCAATTCATCCCACCACCACCACTCTCTCCCTGGTAGACATACTGTAATTTACTTAGCCATTCCCCAACATGAACATTTCAACTATTTCCAATCTCTACCTATTGAATAATGCTGTGACGACAACACACATACAGCATCTCTAATTACCTCCATAGGATAAATGTCTAGAGGTAGGAATGTCAGGCCAAACATCTGTGAACATTTTCAAGGCTTTTGATATATATTGACAATTTGCCCTCCAGAAAGGTTGTACCACTTTATGTTCCCATCAGCAGAATATGAGAGTACTTGTCTCTCTGCCCCCTGCCTAGCATTGAATAATATATTTGCCCATTTGATAGGGGAATATAAAAAGATTCTTTTTTGTTAGCATTTCCTTTATTATTAGTAAAGTTCGTGACTTTTTTCATTTCTGTGTCCATATTTATGCTTTATTTTGAGAATTTCCTGTTTATTTCCTTCATTCAGATTTCTATTGTGATGTTAGAATAGATGTGTCTTATTGATTTATAAGAGTCTTTATATATTCATGATATTGTCTGTAACATATGTCACATATATTTTAATTCAGTTTATTTGACATTTAATGTTGTTTGCGATATACTGTAATTAACAGAAGTTTGACATTTTATGAAATTAATATTCTTATTCATCAAAAAATTATGTGAGATGAAAGGAGGCAAATGCAAATTCCTCTCCTGATCTTATTCTAGTGCTCACCTGGGCTTTGAACCCAAACCTTATGCAAACCACTCTCTCCATTTCTTGCAACTGCTTTGGTCTCCATGGAATTTCAGACAACTTTCTCTTGTATATTGTGGCAAGGTAAATGATTGGCAGAAGCTACGTATGGAATCTGAAGGTGACTGCTGAGATACAGTGAAGCGCAGAAAAAGAGGCAGAGGAAAGAGAGAGATAATGAGCCCAATTCCGTTATTTCGTGTTATATTTTGCCATATCTAAGAAACCTGATATTTAAAAAACCTAAACTCAAATGCAATACTTCAGGATACGATTATTCATATTACAAAATGTACTTTTCTTTAAAAAAATTCACAGAAAGATTCCCATAGCACGTTTGAATCCACATTTTGTTTGTTTTGTTTTTGTTTTAACTTGTTTTAAACATATTTGTTTTCCACAAAAATCAGTATAGTGATTGTCTAAATTTGAGATGCTAGCGCAGAAACTCCTCTGTGTGTGAGGAGTTTGAGATGGAAGATCACGAAACCCTCTATGTTTGCATGTGGATGTCAGTCTGTGGATTTTATGGAACAGGGTAAAAAACAAATATTCTTCCGCACCCAGCCCAATTTACCCATGGCAAACTAAGATTTCCCTGAGGTCTTCATTCCTCATAATTGTGTTTGTTTAAGTTCCCCTTTAATTAAGAGCTGACCCTCTGCAAATCTTCTCTTCCTTGCAGCTGCATTATTAGGATGGGACCTTAGCTAATTTGTAGAGTCAGTGAACAGAAAGTGCCCCCAGTTTCCCAGTTCTGTGTCCTTTTCCTTTCCCCCAATACAAATCCTCCATTATTCCAAATCCAACCCTTTACTCATACGAGACTGTCCATGACTGATTAAAGCTTCCATTGTGATCCCCTCCATGAAGAATTTATGCTTTAAATTAGGATCAAAGCCTTAAAGCAAAAGGGCAACTGTAATGGAAGAAATTGTAGACTACAGTAGGTGGGCGAGTATTGTTTGGCAGCTTGAGGTATTCCTGATTCCAAATATCCCACAGAGGAGGCAACTTCCAACTACTTGTCAAGTTTAAAGTTGGCCCTGAAGCTAGCTGTGCATGTAATCCTGCCTTTTCCATTTTTCTTTTTCATCCAGTTCTTCATTATGAACTCTGTCTCCCTGCTGGTGAATTATCTGGCCCCATTCTCCACACCATAAGCTGAGAAAGTATACCCAAATAGTTATGTCAGTTTCATTGCGTGAAAGTAAACTTGCTTTGTATTGTCAGCTGAAAGGAAGTTTAAAAGACCATCTGGAGTAGATTTGCTTAAGGTCTGGGAAAAGCAGAATAGGCAAGCCTTCTGATCCTCAACCACGCAGCGTCTAATATAACAAAGTAAAGAATAAAAACAACTGAGAGCAACTGGAGTTTGGATGAAAGGGGCTACTGCAGTGCTTGGGCACAATTTCTTCGTGTTTCTGTTTGGTATGTAGATAATTGTCCTGGAATAGACTACCTGCAATGCAAACTCACAGAGGGTACGAGTCATCTCAAAGTTGCTCTGTGGACTGCTGCACACTTAATAGATGTCATGGGATGATTGATCATGCCCATTAATGGGGTTTCTTATATAACGTTTCCTCACTTGGCTTTTAATCTCCTTGAAATCAGTAATTTTCAGCACAGATCACATGACCGAATCTGCCAGCCAAGCAAGTGGTGAGCAGTCTGGGTGTCAGCAGGCACTTTACGGGCACCTGGAAGAGACAGCTGACTGCAGATCTCAACCAAAGAATGCACTTGCCAGCCCGGGTTGTGTGGTGGTGGGGAGAAGGCTTTATGCATGATTAAAAAGGGGCCCCGCTTACAGGTTGGGGGAATAAGTGCTACCAGTCAGCCACAGTTTACCTTCTTCCCAGGTCTGATTTATTCCGAATAGGACCTAGACTTCAGTTCCCAGAAGTGGGTATATTTTGCATTGAGCTTTCACATCCTGGGCTTCCCTTTGTACACAGTATTTACATTGTGGCCTGTGTGTATACAGTAGTAAAGTGAATTGACCCAGCTGGGACTTGAGTTCAGAAAATATGTGCTTGCTTTCCATTAAGCAAAAGGCTTCATATCAGGAAAGTAACTTATCTGGAAACATTCTTCAGTATTCTCAATTTTGAGAAAGCAAGGCCAAACCAAACGTCTCAACATTTCTGAGCTTTGGGGAGGGGGAGGCATGGATGATGACTAACAGAAATAAAGAAAGGTGGTGGAAAGTGGGGGTGAGTTTATGTCAAAGATTAAAGGGGTCTGGATCTGACTGCAAAGGACTGTGGCTTATTCTGCCTGCTGGAGCGCTGAGGCTTCTTGATCCTGATACTATTGGAAGGCTGTCAAAGGTAATATTAAGGGCAAGCTTTTGCCTGGAGGATACAGAGGGGTGAAATATACAGCCCTGAGGACAATGGAGGACACACTTTTCCCTTGAGGAAAAAAGTTTCCTTTGACTTAATACTGTAGTCTAAAAACTGTTTGGGAAACATCCGAAGTGGGATGTGCAAAACTTACAAGGTAAGTAAGAATTTTCATATGCCTTCCCCCATACTAAAAAAAGGAAGCACACATCTAAAGACATCACCGAGATCAACTCATTTTGATTAGTTGTTTTCTTTCAATTGAGTTTTTCCAGTGGGGATATGAGAGTGGATTTAGAAGTATGGAGGAGGCTTACAGGCTAATGTTTCATGTTGTGCAGGCCTTGGGCTCCAGGAAGAGTGACTGAATCTTGCCTAAGCTGCAAAGAAGTTAGGTTGTCTCAGGTGTCCAGAATTCTCCTAAGTCTCTTAGAATTCTCAAACACGAGAGCCAGAATTTAGTGACGGTCCCAATCTCTGCATTGTAGAAATGAGACACTGAAGTCCAGAGAGAGAAAATGGTTTACCCAGTGGTAGATCCCAACTTGAATATAACCACAACGCTTTTCGTGTTTTAACTTTCAATATTAATGTAAAATGATGTTTCAGTTGTGTTTTCTGGATAAAGATTCATTTTGGTATTGAGTAAAAGTAAAAATCCAACAGGAAAATCATTATGAATATCCCTTGTAGATTTGCCTACAAGACTTTTGTGACTTCCTTAAGGGCTCTGCTCATTCCTTCAATGCTTTTGCATAGAGGAGCCCAAGATTCCACAAGTAAGTTTGTGTATTAGAGCACATCTTCCTCCTCAAATCTCACTGGGACTCCCATTTGCTACCGGGGCCCAGTCCAATCTATACAGGCTTCAAACGCATGGCATAGCTCATCCTCGTCAGGGCACAGCCTTCTGCAGCATCTTCAGTCTCCAGTGATTAACTCTGGCTGCCCTTGACACCTAGAAAAGCCTCCCTCCCATACCATAAACCTCTCCTCATTCATTAAGACTCAGCTCAAGTATACACGCTACTATATATAAAATAGATAACTAATAAGAACCTACTGTATAGCACAGGGAGCTCTACTCAATACCCTGTAATGACCTATATGGGAAAAGAATCTAAAAAAGAGTGGATATATGTATGTGTATAACTGATTCACTTTGCTGTACAGCAGAAACTAACACAACATTGTAAATCAACTATACTCCAATAAAAATTAGTTAAAAAATACAGCAATAAAAAGCATTGTTGCAAAGGAAAAAAAAAAGAAGACTCAGCTCAAAACATATCTCACCAAAGAGATCTCCTGATTGAGATGGAGGGAAATGAAGGTCCCAAGCTCTCACAACCCTCCTCTATTAGCCTGAGAAACTTAGGCAACAGGGGGTGACCACTGTCTCTCAGGGGTTATGGTGTGACACCTTTAAATCATTGTTGGAATAATAGAGTTTTTTGGTACTGTTATGTATAAATTTTTCATTCTCATTACTCAGATTTTATGTTAAACCCCCTTTCCTTCCACTGTCAAGTTTGGGACAGAAGTATAAGGTAACATTCATTGAATGCCTACTTTGGGCTGGGCACTGTGCTAAGCATTTATACACATTATTACATTTAATCCTCCCAACAACCCTAAGCACAGGCAGTTATCCCCAATTAACAGATAAGGAAATTGAGTCTCAGAGAGGTACAGGTTTATGAATAAAAGCACATAACTAGTAAATTTCGGAGCTGGGATCTACACCCAGGTTTGGCTTCCAACCTCATATTCTTCTTTTTCCTCATCAGTGGCTGAAATTACTCTGATATGTGCAGTTGCCCAGGAAAGATGAAATTATACGTTTTTCTAAATGTTTCTCCATGACAGGGAGGACTCTAGAACACATTGTTGTATAACTACCTGAAGGCACCCCAGGATTTTTCAGGCCCACTAGGATGCATGCCGTGCAATCAGCCATAAGTGAATGCTTAACAGAAACACAGTCAGAGTTCTCTGGATAATGGCATATCTCTCATCAGTTAATCACCACCTTGGGAGCGGAGCTGGAGTTACTAGACTGGGTGGGTTTTATCATTGCTTGTGTCCTTATTTCTCACTCTGTCTCAGATGCCCTCTGCCTCCAAAGCAGCTGTTTTTTCCTGACTTCCCTATTTCTGTCAAATTTCCCAGTTATCAAATCTGAGCATTATCTTTGACTCTTCCATTGCCCTAGGCAAACATGAAGTCAAATTAGTTCATCCTTTCTGTGTCTTCCACGTTCTTTACATTCCCATTACTACCAGTTATTTTGAAGTTATTATTGGTATTTGCTTGGGCTACTGTAACAGTCCTTGCCCTTATATCCAAGCTGCTCACTAAGACCAGCTTTAACCTTCTCACTCTTGATTATGTAATAGCCATGCTCGTTCTCAAAAATCTTCAAAAGTTTTTCTTTGCCCATAGGATAAAGTTCAGAGGAGGTATTATAAATGTTTCAACTTGCTTGTAATCTAGGATTTATCTTCTAAGAAAGTCTTGAGAGGCTTATTAAATTGGATGAGCATGTGGTTACTCCTTTCCCATTCTGGGACTCAGTTTCTTCAATATTCTATTTTGAGGGATTCCTTAGGAGTGTATAAATAGGTACTGTCAGACAGTTTGGAAGGCGGATCAAGAACATTCTATTCTGATAATAGGCAAATGGAGGCTAGGACTGATAGAAAAGGAAAGATAATCTGAAAGAGGGACAGATAGAGAAAACTTCTTTCTAAACATTTCTGCTCACTTACCCTCATGGTTCCTAATTAGTGTTTCACTTGGAAATTGATCCTTTGGCTAGAGCTTTGAGCATAAAGCAAAGAGATGTAAACAAAGTCAGCTCCACTCTTGGGCCCAGCCTCCTTTGCCACCGATGGTACAGATTACTAAGAACGTTGGCTGGCCAAGCTGGAGGAAAATGTCTGGACCTGTGGACTAGAGGAAAGCTAATTGGCCCAAGAAGCCATCAAAGTCATGGCCTTGTGGCTTCATTTAGCCACAAGATCTACCCAACTGAGTTAACTAGTTGCAAAGGACAAACAAGCATATGGCTATGACTGAATTTAGGAGTGCTTCAGCAAACTAGAATCTGGGAGGTTTACAGAGGGAGAGTCCTGAATCACTTAGAGTTACGATGCCTACCCTAGTCATGAACTGTTGGGGAGCTGCACCGGCTAAAATTTATTTGAATAAAATAAATCTAATTAGGAACCATGTAGCTAGTCATTAAATGATTGGGTTAGTGGAGGGACTAGTCAACCATGCCCAGAAAGCTTCTGTGTTCATTTAGGCAAAGTGCTCAGTGACAGAACGTATCAAAATGGCTAAGTGAGTTCCTCTTGGCTGGGAATTTGATCCCACTGGCTAGTGTGCTAGGTCTTACATATCATTTGGAAGGAAAAGTGGAGTTTTAGAGTCCTGTGCAGATGAAAGTATTTATTAAACTCTCCAGAAGAGGTAAGTAACCAGCTTAGGAGGGCACTGGCAGTGGACAAGAGGGAAACAGTTAATGATAAACATTTCTTTAGCTTGGAGACCCCACCAGAGCCAGCAGTGGGCCAGTCCAGCAAGACTCGTGCCCATGCAGCCACCAGGGAGTGTAGGTGTGGGACCATTCTGGATCCTCAAGTAGGCCTACTTTCAAAACCATCTTAAATTTGCCAGCGTGTTTTAAAACACTGTTCGACAACCCCCTTAGGCCATAAAACATGTTGGCCAAACCACATCATCATAATGCTCTGGAATCTTCTTAGGGGAACCTTCCCATCTGCAGTGTTTAGCTCTGCAAATATCAATGTAACAGAGCACCCCCTAAACCGAATACAAATATTCTTTAAGGTTTATTTTGAGCAAAGAACACAATCAGCAGCAATGCTGAAGGGGAGAGGGTTTAGGAATTACTTTGGGAGAGGGAGAAACAAGGCGGTGAATTTCTCCAGCAAATTTATGTTTTAACAACCCCAGGAGTTATACACCTTGTGCCTCAGAGGAGAAATGGACATGCTCTGTCCAGCGTGGCATTGATGCGCTAACGACATCTGGGGCCTCCTCAAGGGGTACATTGCTCTCCACTGAGGAGCTAAATAGTGCAAAAGGCATATTTCCCATAACCTTTAAAGCTATGGCAACTGCCCAGAACTTAGCTGGCCCCACTTGGATGGAAGATTGTTTTCTTCAGCGTGAAATGAATGGATTGTGCGTTTGATGATGGAGCTGTTTCTGTTGTCTTAACCACTGATGCAGGTCACAGCAGGAGTGATGTGGCAGTAGCAGCCATCCAGAGCCACTGCGGAAGTGGATGCTATGAATGGAGTGGCTGGACCCGAAATAAGTGTGGCCTGAACGATTGGCTGCAGGAAGCAGGGCAGGTGCCAGGAAGGCTTATTCAAGTAACCCGGCTCCCAAGAAAAATAGTCTATGCCGAGGTCCACATTTGCCACACCCTCTGCACAGCTCTGGTTACACTAAAGGATGTTTTTAGCCTCAATATAAAAGGATGCTATCGTTAACTGCCAAGAAGAGAGGTCACAATCTCTTTCTCCACACAGCACAGTTGGGTGTAGCTCATTCAGAAGATGGTATATGTTCTTGCTACTTAAAGTGTGGCCCCTGGATGAGCATATTGATGACAGAAGATCCTAAAGATGCTGTACTGACACCTTTGCTGCTTAAAGTATGGTCCATGGATAGCAACACTGGTCATCACCAAGGCTGCTTGTTAAAAATGCAGACTCTCAGGTCCCACGCCAGACTTAAATGAATCAGAATCTGCATTTTAACAAGGTTCCCAGGTGATTTGTAATCACATCACAATTTAAGAAGCACTAGTCTGGTCCTTATTATGTATCTGCTGAGAACCACACTTTGGATGGTTAGCACAGATGGGTGATTCAGGGGGGAGAGCCCAGGCTTCAGTAGAGGTAATGGATGGGAAGTGACGAGTGTAGGGCTAGGAGGGGACAAGGGAATGAACTGACAAAGGTTGGAGATTGACTCTCTTACTCAACCTAGGCCCAGGACAAGCCTCTTGACAACATGCTGAGAAATTTATGTTGATGGCTCTATGACATACTGAGTAGCAAGTCAGGGTTCTTATCTACTGGGCAGACCCAGGGAAGATCCTAGCATTACTGGGCTGGAAGGAACTCTTTAGTACTCAGTCCAGATGGGCAGCCTAATCTCATCTGTGACTCTGTTGTCTTCCCTTTCCCATCAGCCTTGGTGGCTCACAAGGGCTATAGCCAAAGAGTTCTTGGAAGGGAGACTATAGCGCATAGTGGTTTCCCATACAGGTACGAAGGGCTGCGTGTAGGGCAGACCTCGGACTGAATCCTGCAGTAAGGAGGAACAAAAGATCCAGAGGACGGTACCCAGCCCTATTTGCCTAGGCAGCACGGAGGCTGTAGATACCTGATGGGAAACTCAAACGTGCTCAGAGGTGGGGAATGGGGAGTTAGAGCCACCAGAGGAAGTGCTGTAGTATTGTTACCCCTCAGTTGTGTCTCTGTCCTATGTGAAATGCCGTGATTCAGTTCCAGTTTTCGAAATACTCCCGAAGTTTTGCCTCCAGTGGTTGTTGTCAAGCAACAAATTCCATAAATCCCATATCAAATCCTACCAACTTGAGCCATTCAGTTTTTGTCTTCCTTGAGCCAACCATAAAACCATGATGATACAAAGAGAAATGCTAGATCCTATTAGCATCCCCCACCCTTAGCCCGACCCCAATTTAGTCAGCAAGAGCTATGGAGCTATGCAAAATTTGATAGCTGATGGGATGTTTGATTAAAGTTGATTTTAATCAATTGATTAAAATTCTGAAGGTGGTCCTCAAGGCATCCCAAGGTTGCTTCAAGAGTGAAGATGCTCTGAGGTCTTTGTCCTGACTTTGCCTTGATGGTGGCTGCTGGGAGATGAAAGCCTTGTAAACTGTTTCCTGTCCCTAGAGCCTAACAGTCCCCTGTGCCATTTTAATTTGATCTTTTTGGATTGGAACAGAATGAACAAGCAGGGGAGGTTAATTATCCTAATTAGAAAAGAAGTAAAGCCATGGCCCTTCTAGGTCAGACACTTGGACAAATCTCCCCTGGCTCCAAGCTTGGGGCATTAGCTCGTCACTTGTATGCCAGAGGATATACAAAGTATCCTCCCCAATCTTCTGCCAGAGTCCCCAGAGCAAGACAGAGGAAATCTTTTCAGGAGATCGTGTGTGATAAGCCTGTGCCCATGGGCCTGAGAGAGGGTTATCTGAAGGTGGTAGATATGTGGGCACAGCTGGATGGGTACATGTGTGTTGGTTCAACCCCAGGTTTCCCTTCTCTGTAGGGCCAAGCAAGCTCAATGTAGCTTGCTTGAAATGTGGTCATTTCAAAAGATATGCGTCTTTCCCCAAGCCTCTTGATATCCTATGTTTAGCTGGCTCAGGATGTTGGTATCTTTCTGGAAGGTAAACTCCTCTGGTACTCTGGTGGTCCTTCTTGGGTCAATATATTGCTGTTGGATTTATTGATTCCCAGATGCAACACCTTCCTTTTCCTTCACTCTCCAAAAACCATCTATTCTCGAAATAGATCAATCCTGCTCCCAATATAGAACTTGCTTTAGATGATGTATGTGAAAGTTCCTACCAGTGTCTGGCACATGGTAGGTCTCATTTAATGTTAGTTTACTCCCTTTCTTCCTACAGAGAAAAGCGTCTGGGACACAGCCACAATAATCACTTGTTCTGCTCTCTGAGCCTTGTATTTGATGTATGATATCTGGTCAGTTTGTGATCTGGTGACAAAGGGAAGCATAAAGCCTTAGATAAAGCCAGAGAGTAGTGACTGTATAATATTAAAGATCAAACTGGCCAATTAGCCTGACATGCCCAACAGATATGTCTAGCACTTGCCTTTGAAATATTCACATACCCAAGGGATGAATAAAAAAAGAACTTTAACTCCATCTTTCAAAATAGGCCTCAGATTGTTGAATGATCCATCTGTGGATCTATTACAATTTGCCTTATTCATACAGAATACTCCAAGAACATTAACATCAATGACTCCTAACAAAATGATAGAATAAGTGGAGGTCTCAATAGACCGTTTAGTCTACCCAACCCTGCTTCCCCTGGCCTCCCAACTCCAGCCATCCTGTCTACCTGCTCTTTAAATTTACTCTTCTCGATCCAAGTGTGTGAATCCAAGGTGTGAATAGTACCAAATAATGAATACACTTCAATTGACTTGTATTTAATTTTAGAATCTTTTTTAAACTTTGTAATTGAATATGTGTCTGCATGATAATGGGAATTAATTTAAATATAAAGGCCTGGTGCTAGAGGAAATGGGAACCATCCCAGTTTCTTACAGTACTTATCACTTGTGCGTTTTGTACTCGCAACTATCTCCATGCTCATCTCTCAGACTTTACAAGATACTCACCCACGTAGCATTGCCCTCCCTCAAATCTTCCCTAGTGCAGAGGGGGTGGCTGTCAGGTTTAAAAGATAAATGGATAGTAAATAGAGGACGTTTGAGATTTTGGGGAAAACAGTAATTAAAAATGGATGCTATGGGACATCCCTGGTGGTGCAGTGGTTAAGAATCCGCCTGCCAATGCAGGGGACATGGGTTCGACCCCTGGTCTGGGAAGATTCCCACATGCCGCGGAGTAACTAACTCCATGTGCCACAACTACTGAAGCCTGCGCTCTAGAGCCCGCGAGCCACAACTACTGAGCCTGCGAGCCACAACTACTGAAGCCCCTGCACCTAGAACCCGTGCTCCGCAACAAGAGAAGCCACTGCAATGAGAAGCCCACGCACCGCAATGAAGAGTAGCTCCCTCTCGCCGCAACTAGAGAAAGCCCACACACAGCAACAAAGACCCAATGCAGCCAAAAATAACTAACTAACTAACTAAATAAATAAATTTTTAAAAAATGGATGCTGATGGTCACACTCAAAAGCAGTATTGGTATTGTGGATAACCACTCCCTATAACTGGATGAGGATGATGCAGGAGACAAGTCCTCTGAAGTCTCAGTGCTTATTGTTGGTATGAGAAGTATCTTTTGGATCTGTGTAGAAAATCTGTATGTGGGGGTACAGAACTTATACAGATAATACAGTACTCGCGCAGTCATTTTTCTGATGTCTTGGTCTTGTTTATTTTGTTAGTTTCTAAGTCTTGGCATCACACTCTTCAGTAACTGGAACAAGTCACCCTCCAGTAGTCAGAATTGGCAGCAGAGTTTTACTTTGTGTTTGGGTGGGCGTGAGTTCAAAATTAGGTCATCGGGTATAAACTTCATTTGAAAGAAAGTTTTTCTTAGCCTCCTAGAAGCTTAAGTCCCAAGTTTGATGACTGTGGCACAGGCAAGCCTCCGAGAGCAAGTTTTTCTTGTGGGAGGAAGTATCCAGATGCTAGATTTATTTGGGGGGGAGGTGAGTTATGTCCTCAGAAATATTTAATATTCTAGAACTTCAAGTTTCTCTTTTTTGTCATTGAAGCTTTATACTATCACCATTTAGGGAAGAGAGGACCAGAAATGCATTCCAAATCTGCTGAGAGTTGGCAGAGAAAATCTTAAGAAGTTAAGGCGTTTTTTTGTTAAGACTGCCACCAAATCCCAAGATTGCCTGTAGCATTATTGACAGTAAGCAAAATCTTCTCTTTATTTATTTTATCTGATTTATTCCAAGACTCTCTTCTTGCCTTTCAATTAATAATACAAACTTAATTTCAAATTAGCTCCAGGCCAGTATACCCTCTTGGAAACAGTTGCCAAACTTTATTTAATTCTTATTTAATATTTCTATGCTTGTCAGATGGATTTCTGTTCTTCCATGGGAGTTGGCCTCATCAGCCATCAAAGGGACTCTGATAGACTTCCACGGATGGGATCAGCAAAATCTCTGCCCTTAGTCAACTTAGGCTAATAGTCCTCCCTGGCCTTTGGTACTTCAAAGTCACTGAATGAGAGTGGGACCCTCGGAGGAACGATTTTCCTCTGAGGTAGGCCCTGCTAGAATTACACATAATGCCAAAAATATAGAGGCCATACAAAAGATCATAGAGATGACATAATCATAGAGCATCAGAATGGAAAGGGATCTTAGATATCATCTAATCTAAGCTTTTTAGTTTATAGATGCACACACTAAGGGCCAGAGGGGAGTGTGGCATGCTCAGAGAATTGTAAAGGGAGAGGTAAGGGAGAAGTACTTTCCACTAACGTGTATGGAATTTTCTGGGTACCTGAGCACTTGACAGAAAGTCCTTGTTGCTGTTATTGAAATGCTATTGAAATGTCTTGAATGCATGTAAGCCCACTCTTCTTCCTTAATAAATACAACCAAGTGAATATTGCAGAATCTTTCTTGGTGCCCAAGGATCTTGCAGTATCTCAGGGTCATCATTCTGAACATAGATATTCATTGCCCAGGACTGGGGAAGTCGAACGTAGAAGCAGTTGGCCAAATGTGTGCTGACCCTGGAGCAGCCCAAAGAAATTGTCACTTTTACTAAATCTCTGATATCACCTGCTCTTTTTTTTTTTTTTTTAAATCACTTGTTTCTTTCCTAAAATCTCTGGGCAGAAATTCTGGCTATTTGAAGATTCTGACCCATCAGACTCTGACTGATCAGATTTTACTATCAACAGATACCTAAATGTTATTTTGGAACCTGAAATTAGGGCAGATACACGGTATACATTCATTGGATTCTCCTTGGGCTTAGCACTGAAACTGAGGCCTTTGGGGTTATGGGAGATCCTCCCCACAGAAGAAGTGCCTGGAGCAAGCCAGGATGCTCCTGGGGCATGGCAGCTGGAAGTTGGGGTAGAATGGTCAAGACTGTGGGGCTGAAGAGCCATGGCCTTACTGCAAAGAATGGCACTAAATCAGGACGGACCCTGCCTGAAATCAGCAATGCAAAGCATTAAGCGTAGCCAACTTCAGGGAAAGAGATGGACCTTTTAACCGCAGTGCCTTCCCAGATACATGTTTCCTTAAAATGTTTAAATAGTAAAGCATGTGACTCTCATAAGTGGATGAACAGACCATCCCCAGCAGATGTGCCACTGGATAAATTACACATTTTAATTCAACTTAATATCTTTTCCCATATTACAGCACATTGTCACCCAAACCATGATGACAAATACTCCTTGGAAGTGTCCTTTTATTTCTCCGGATCGTCCCTGACTAGGGAGAACTAAGCTCTCCTACCTGGACAAAAGCGCTTATCTAAAAACGAGTGATTTTATGGCATGTTTGGTCGGTCAAATGACAAACCTGGATCCTTCCCACTCCTAAGAAACTGTGCTTCCTGTGTGATTGGTCAGGAGCCTGGACACACCCTTTCTAGATCCCACAGCCTACTTTTCCATCAAGGTGCCACAGAGCATATCTGAAAAAAATCTAAATGCACTAAAATTAGTTGGATTTTAAAGAAATTTTGCAGTAGTCCTTGAAAGTAGGAGGAGACCCTTCAGAGGTGAGAAAATGGTGAAAGGATTAGCAGTAGAAATTTCAGGCTTGACAACTGGAATTTGAAACAGTCCCTGGGCACCCAGGCCATAGGACAGAAATCCTATTGCAGGTATGTAATATTGGACACTTGTCCTTTTAGGTTTAGACAGAGGATGGAATCGCCAAGGGGAAAGCCATGACCTTTGAAATAGCTACTTCCCCAGCCTTTCTCTGACCTTTTCAAAAGATTAAAGCTCCTCAGTGGAAACTTCTGGCTTATAGGAAAAGATGTCAGGAGGACATTGAGGCCCCAGAGAGGAGCATATTTTGGCCAAGGTCACCCAGCTTCTAAGTGCTCATTCCACCTCACTGGAGACCGAGGAGGAGAAAACTGGTGTGGGTGAAAGATGCTTTCAAAACTGTAAAGAATATACTGGGGTTGGAAAGAATTTAAATACCATCCAATCAGTTTTCCTTTACAGATATGGAAACCAAGGTCCAGAGAAGGATACTGATTGACTCAAGGTCAGAGAGAAGAGAGCTTAGCCAAAATTTTAACACTGAATTCATCTTCTCTGGACAAGAACCTGGGTTAAAAAGAACCCAAATCTATTCTCTAATCCAGTGACATCTGATTCCATGGCTAAAATATGATTCCAAACCATCCTGAACATTTTCAATCTGTCTTTTTAAAGGTGTGGTTTATAAAGAAACCCTGTTAATTACATAATGGGCTCATCAGGGCCCAATACCTTTATTCTAGGCCTTGGGTACAGCCTGTGCCCCTTACTCTTGTCAGCTATCTAGGAAGTCCCTGCCACTGGTCATGAAGTTATCCAGGTGGAAGAGTGTGAATTATTGGGTGAAGCCATACCCACTAGTCAAAAAACAAAAGTTTTTATGAACTTTGTTGCAAATAGTGACATCTGTTTGAAAACTTATATGAAGACATCACAACAAACATTTCCAGCTAATTGTCTAATTCTTGCATACGCCCAGCATCCACAGCAGGATTTGACTCACAAGTCATTTCAGAAGTTTGGATTTACAATGGTTTTCCTCTCCCTCCAGGGGTACATTTAAAGGTATGTAACAGAATTACGAATGTGGGCTCTCTGGTTGCTCAAAGCAGTGTTCAAGTTCTAGCTCTACCACTTATAAGCTGTGGGACTTTGGAAAAGTTATTTAATTTCTCTGTGAATCAGTTTCCCCATTTATAAGATAAAAATAGTAAAATATGACATTTATTGGATAGTTACTATATGCTGGGCATTGTTCTAAGTGTTTCATACATATCCACTCCTTGAATCCTCATAGGTAGGTATCCTCTGGGGTAAGTGCTACTATTATTCCATTTTATAGATAAGGAAATTAAGGCACAGAGAGTTTAAATATCTTGCCCGTGATCACACAACTAGTAAATAGTAAAGGCAGGATTCAAACCCAGACCATCTGATTTCAGAGGTGGTGGCACTCAGCCACTACACTGTATCTAACTCACTGAGTTAATGTAAGGATAAGTGGGATAATATATTAAAAAGTGAAACCTAGGGCTTTGACAAAGAGAAGCACTTGATAAACATTAGCTCTTGTTACCAGTTTTCCTTACTGCCTCAAATATTGATTGGTAACCTGTGAATAATTCCATTTCCAAAAAGCCTTCCCTAAATAATCCCACCCACCTGATCTTCCCTCTGACTGCATTATTGCAATATAAAGCTCATAACTGAGGACTAGATTATATATTGTCCTGAGTAAAAGCCATGTCTTTTCCTTCTTCTATATTCTCAGTAGAGCCTAATAAACCCAGAGGGGCTCAAGAAGTGTTTGTGCACCAGAATATTCAGTGTGACTATTGGTGTGTGGTGACAGGACCAACAACTGTTCCCATAGCGCAGTGCTGCTCAAGCGTTCATGTACACGTGAATCACATCAGAATCTTGCGAATGTGGATTCTGATTCCATAGGTCTGTAGTGGAGTCTACATTTCTGACAAGCTCCCAGATGATGCTGAGGCTTCTGGTCTAGGAACCACACTTTAAAGTAGCAAGGCTATAGGGTACGGCATCTTTAGGGTCTTCTCCATAACTGCTATGTTTTGGTAGAGGCATGCTTGAATCCATCTAATAAACTAAGGTATATAAAGACTTACATATCACAATATAAGGTGAAATCAAGCATTTTATTCTCATGGAATAAACAATAATAGGGAAATTTGAGGCTGGTCATGAGCGGCCATTCATTTAACAAGCCCTCATTAAAAACCCTACTACGTGCAAAGTTTTGTGCAACTAGTTACCATAGACCATATAAAGATGAGTTTAAGGCACAGGCTATGTATTGCCATGTGGATTGTCAACTTTGGTAAAGGCTTCTTCTGCTTTCTGCTCCAGTGAACTAAGTGGACTTTGCATGTCCAAACTGAAATTTGGAAGGGAAGTAGTGTAATTATTTATTTGTGTGCAAGAATTAGTAATGCCAATTAAGACCATTTAAATTTCCTGATTGTACTTAACACTGTATTTTCCACTGTTTATTATTGGAGTAATTGTTTGTGTCAAAGTAATTTCTGAGGGAACATAGTGTAATTTTATCTCAAGTCCCAGTTAGATGATCTGGATGTTTCAGCCTCTTGCATAGTAGCAGGAGACACAGGCTTTTAAATGGTATATAGAGGTGGGTTGGGAGATGGGGAGGGTGCTGGTAACAGGATTGGGGAGATGAACCAGTTTGATTCATGAGCACAGGGTAAGAAAACAACATCCTAGATATTTATGTACATACTTTTCTGAAAGTAAATTAACCAGGGGCAGCACAGGCTGTAGATAGCATAGTTCAGTAGTAAGAACATTGGACCAGAAGTCAGGAGACTTACAATCTAGTCTGTCCTCTATATTGATCTAGTGTGGGACCTTGGGTAAGTTGCCCTACCTCTCCAAGCCAGCAAAGTAGAGTTAATCATACCAGTCTTAGTGGTCAGATCTGTTGCCAGGCAGAAGTGGCATAAAAAGTCAAGGTAGCATTAGCAATTATTGTGCATACATTTAAATCAAAATTTGTTCTTCAAACTTCCTATGTATATAATGGAAAATCAAAGCCCATTCTCCCTTTATTCCAAGGTGTGAGTGGGAGAAATACTGTTTCACTTACAGAATACCTTTTATGCTAGAGAAGGAAAGGGTCTCTACCCACATATCATTTATCTTAGTGACACATTCCAACACTTTCAAGGATGGAGCTAGAAAAGAGGTTTAGGAGATTGGACCCTCTCTCAAGTTTCTACCGAATATGTCCTTGATCAGAAAAAACAAAAGGTAATATGAGCCTTATGTGTGCCTGTGTGTGATTTGCCTCTTATGTCTAAAAATTGGAATGTGCCAAAAACCCAATCAGCACTAACAAATGTTTCTGATCAATCTACTCCTTAGCCAACTTGGGTTTTACTGGAATAATTATTCGTTTCCTTTCTTTTTTTAATTAATTAATTAATTAATTAATTTTTGGCTGTGTTGGGTCTTCATTGCTGTGTGCGGGCTTTCTCTAGTTGCAGTGAGCGGGGGCTACTCTTTGTTGCAGTGTGCAGGCTTCTCATTGTGGTGGCTTGTCTTTGTTGTGGAGCACGGGCTCTAGGTTTGCGGGCTTCAGTAGTTGTGGCACATGGGCTCGGTAGTGTGGCTTGCGGGCTCTAGAGCACAGGCTCAGTAGTTGTGGCGCACGGGCTTAGTTGCTCGGCGGCATGTGGAATCTTCCCCGACCAGGGCTCGGACCCATGTCCCCTGCATTGGCAGGTGTATTCTTAACCACTGTGCCACCAGGGAAGCCCTCATTTCCTTTCTTTCTTTCTTTTTTTTTTAATAGGGAGCATTTTCTTTTTTCTTTCTTTTTTTTTTTAAATTTTATTTATTTATTTTATTTATGGCTGTGTTGGGTCTTCGTTTCTGTGCGAGGGCTTTCTCCAGCTGCGGCAAGCGGGGGCCACTCGTCATCGCGGTGCGCGGGCCTCTCACTATCGCGGCCTCTCTTGTTGCGGAGCACAGGCTCCAGACGCGCAGGCTCAGTAATTGTGGCTCACGGGCCAAGTTGCTCCGCGGCATGTGGGATCTTCCCAGACCAGGGCTCGAACCCATGTCCCCTGCATTGGCAGGTGTATTCTTAACCACTGTGCCACCAGGGAAGCCCTCGTTTCCTTTCTTAAAGATCCGAAATCTGACTCAGTGGGCGTCTGGCTCCAGCTTAAATCATAATGTACTTTGGAATTGTGCTCCTCTTGTGGGGTGACTATAACTCAGAACCCTTTCCGGGTATGCTATTTAAATATCCAACGCAGCATGCTGCGTTATAAAGAATCCCTCCATGCCATTTGTTATGATAGGTGCTGTGAGGCACGACTCTGATTCTGGGGACTCAAGTGTATAATAAATCTGACTACACTCTGCTGGCAGTGCACATAATTATAAAATATGCAGAATGCTTGTTATTAACTAGTCTCATGGAGAAGATCTACCATGTCATGAAGGATATATTTTGGAATAAAGCTACAAACAGTGATTGATTTTTTAAAATTCACGTCTCTCCTATCCTTTTAATCATTCAACCTCTAAGAACAAGCAAACATTTATAGACATTTCATGAATGGGAAGCAAGGCCCATTTGCAAAGGCTGATAAAAATTATTGTTTGCCTCTTAAGTGAAGATTAAGTTCCAGTTTTGTTTTTAATATGAAATTATTTAACATAGCATTTCTATGGTGTCTATGCAGAAATAGAGACCAAAATATAAATCAGCTGGAAATTATCAAGGGAGCCTCCTACTAGTTATACAAACAATGAAAGCCATTCATAATCTTTAACCGTTTGAATCCCAATTGGCTAGGCTATCATTCTTTGGCCAATATTTATTCCCAGAAGACAGGCTTTCATGTACATTAAAAATAAAACAAGAAAATCACCAAAAACATAAACACAATTCCTTCTGCAGTGAAGCTACAGCAGTTAATTGTATGTGAGATCCTTGCAGAAGAAGGAATGCTCATAGGGATTGACCGAAAGCCCTAAGGATGATGCCAGACTCCATTGTATTGAGAGGCTGCAGGTTCTCTATAAGAACAGAGATAGGCTTTGCTCAGTGGATGCTGGCTCATGAACCTTGTGATGGTGCTTCCCAGGGTGTGATGCCACTGGTCTCCTGTTCCAGGAAATATTCCAGGCCATAGCTACAGAGATACGTGCCTCCATCATGGCTTCTTCCCTCTCCCAAAGGGAGTCTCTTTGGGCACAGGAAACGCTAGAGCTAACTTCTGTTAGTGCTAAGGGACTCCTCACTGGAGACTCAAGGCTGCAAGGCATCAGAAATAACAGTTTCCCAGGATTAAGGAGCCTCCAAACACATGCTCACCTGTGTAGCAGGTGATTTCTTGGAAATATGAAAGGGTGTCTATAACTTTATCAGGTTACTCATTAAAAGGACACTTGCAATTCAGCTGCCCTCAGTTTCTGCTATTCACTCTTGATTGGTGACATTCTCTTCTTCCATCTATTTGTCCACCAAAGATTGGTATAGTTGTTACGAGCAGAGTCTGGAGTCAGTCTGGAGTCAGTTTATCTCCCAGTTCTGCTACCTATTAGCTGCATGACTCTGGGTCAGTTATTTAACTTCTCTGTGCTCCAGCTTCTTCATTTTCAAAACAGGGATAATAATAACAGTACTTAACGCACTGGGTTGTCAGGATTCAATAAAACAATGTCTATAAAGCACTTAAGCCAGTGTCTTCTCCATGTTAAAAACAGCCAATAGATGTTGGTTTTTAAAAAAAAATTAGTAAAGACTCTTTGGATACAAGGGACAGAAACCTGACTTAAAACGACTTTTAAAAGAAAGGGCATTATTGGCTTAAGTAACCGAAAAGTCTAGAGATCAAATGACACCAGGACTCAGTCTCTTTCTTCGTTGCTTGTCTTTTGCTTTACAGATATCAAATTTGGACTTCAACTCTCTGTGCCTCCATCTCAGTCTGTAAAATGGGGTGATAATAATAATAAATCTACTTCATAAGATCATTGAGAATTAAATGAGTTAATGCATGTGAGGTGCTTCCAACAGCACTTGGTACATAGCAGGCCTTACATAGGTGTTAACTATTATTAGTGTTACTGTTATTATTATTTTAATATCCAACGTCCTTTCTTTCTGTCTTCCCTTTACCTCTTGACATCCCTTCTCCCTTTTGCTTCTGCCCTCAACTGCTTCTTTTATTCTCCTCCCTATGTCCCTTCCCTACCTGTTCTATTTATCCTACTCCCCAAGTTATTATCACCCTCTCCACCCACAAATTCCAATGCCTCTATCCATAGAGATTCTATGTTGAGTGGGATTTCATACCAGGTATGGGCAAGCAAAAGCACAGGGAATGCACTGTGTGGCATAGAGTAGGAATGAACGCTTTTATTTATTCCACTGAGTTTCTGCCCTTCCATCAGCCATATCCTCCCCCTCAAACTTCTTCATGCAATCTATTAGATACTTTCTGTAAGTAAAGTAAGACACTGCGCTGGCTGCTTTGCTACACTCTGCTTCACTTAAGAAATGGCCTAAAGACCCCAGTATGGATATACTTCTCTGATTTAAACAGAAAATTTGCAAGGACAAGTGTCATGATTGTCTACTCATTCCAGGGCCCTGCCACTCTCCTGCTCCTCTCTCAGCACCCTCTCTCCCCAGGAGTCCCATGGCCACCCGCTCTTCGTGCCTGTCCTAGACTTCCTCCTAACACCTCACTGAGTTCCGCCTGGGCCCTAACTTACAAACCATCTCTTTCCTATTCCTCAAAAAAAAGTGCCCATTTTACGTGCCTTAACTTTGGAGCCCTGATCTCATCTGGGTGACAATGGGCCAATCAGATAAACTAATCCCAGGTAACATGTTATCCTTACCTGAAAATGGAATGCACCTGTCACCAGAAGCCCCTTAAGAAGCAACATTAATGGGACTTTCACCTCGATAGACGATGGAAAATGAAATCTGTGGGCAAGAAGTTCCTTTTCAAATCACATCCTGTAGGTAGTTTTGCCAACCTGCAGGAAGGTTGATTCTGTAGAGTTTATGCAATGTGATACTACTGGGCTCTCCCAGACTTCCCCAAAGTCCTTTTCCATTCTGCCTTTACTAAAAACAAATGCTACCGAGCTTGGGTTTCAAACTGCAGGGATTAGCTGGTTGGCTCCATCCTCATCAAAGCAGCAAAGATCCTTTCTTTCCTAAGAGCCATTTATTCATCTTTCCTGGGGGAGAGAATCCCCAGGAACAGACCCTTAATTGAAATCATTCTAGAGCTCTTAATCACTTTGCCTTTGTTTTTTTTGAGGGGCAGAGGTCTTCAAAGCTCGTTTGCAGGTAACAAGAAGTCTTTTGTACTGACCAGTCAACAAGTAGGATGAAATTGGAGGCTGTGTGGATAAACGTAGGGAGGCGAGCTGGCACCTAAGGCGCCTGTTCCATTGTACTGGTGTCCATAGCTGGAACCTATTCTGCAGTCCATCTTCAAAAGCAATTTGCAGTATATCCAGGCACAAATCCAATTAAAGAGCAGAAAGAGATTTGCATGCATAAAATAACTCCAATGCACAGCTTTATAAAATGACCCTGATAGCTAAAATTCAAAGGTCTTTCTTTGTGAAGGTCCATATCTAGAGCGGGTTAGCTGATGTTTGAGTCTCTGCCCCAAATTATCTGAAAGATTAGATGAAATGACATTCTCAAAGCTCAGCGTAGCTTGGTGGCTAGGAACAAAATAAAACTTGACGCATAGCTAGATGTTCATTTTAGTAATTCACCCCTGTGAAGAAGCTTCATGCTTTGAATTCTGGATAGCCTGAGGCAAAAGCCAGATGTCAAAGCACATGGCACAGTGTCTGGCACCTCATAGGTGCCCAGTGAGTATTGGTTGAACTGAATGAGAGTAGCCAAAGCTCTCCTTTGGTCTTTGGCAGGCACTGTTTGTTGTCTACCCAAGATCAATTTCCCTCTTCTTTGCTAGCATAATCCTGGTTTTGTTTAAGGTGGCAATGTGCCCAGCTAAAGACTCCCATTCCCAGTCTCCCTTGCAACTGGTGTTGGGTAGGTGGGGCACGTAACATAGTTCTAGCCAAGAACATTTAAATGGAAGTCTATTGGGGGTTTCTGGCAAAGATTTTGTTTTCCTGATAAAAGGTAATAGATATGGTGGTACTGCTCTTTCCTCATCTTCCTGCCTCTTTGGAGCTCTGATGTCACAGCCATCTTGTGACCATGAGGTAACAATCATGAAGGTTAAAACCAATGTGCTAAGGATGGTGAAGCAGAAGAGAAAGCTTAGGTCTCTGATGGCATTCTTGAGCTATAGAACTGATGCCTGCAACTACCTACTTGGAGGCCTCTGTTACATATTTTTTAAATCCCTATTTGTTTAAACTGCTGATAGGGTTTTGTTACTTGCAGCCTAATATGATCCTAACAGATATATTTGGGTTGGTCAAAAAGTTCGTTCAGGTTTTTCCGTAGGATGCTAAGGAAAAACCCGAACGAACTTTTTGGCCAAGCCCAACATATCTCCCTACTACTTGGCTTCCAGGACCTTAAAGTTAGTTCCTGGCTATTCAGTGTGCCTCACTAGGGCATTTCACCCAGGTCAGCCTGCTATCCCAGTGTGCCCAGCTTCAGGCCTTTCCTGACCTCTATCCACTACCACCAATAAAACTAAAACATGTTCTGTGTCCTATTTCCTCAGGGCCTTGAGAAGTGATAGAATCAAATAAATGCCTATGTGTTAAAGCTTTAACTTATAGTTATCCAATGTGTTAGCCTCAAAGGGTGGCTCCTTCTCTTCCAACAATTGGGTTTTGATAGTTGTTGCAGGGACATCAAAGGACACATTTTGGGCCAGAGAAAGACTTTGGGTGTCCATCGAGCCCTTGTTGGAAATGGTCACCTTCAAAAGATCTGGCTCCATATGGAACAGCTGTGGGGATGACTTTTTATTCCTTTCACAGGTTTTATTTAGTTGTCAATAACATTTGCATGATTCTGAAAAGTAATGCAAAAAAGAGCACTGGATATGATTCTCTACAGAATTGTAAAGTTACTATGCTCTATAAATTGAGAACATGATTATGATGTCTAATGAAAATACATTTTCCCAAACATTCACTCTCTTTTACACACACACACACCTTGAGGAGAGGGAGCAAGAGAAAGAGAATTTAGAAACTTGTTAAAGCTGAGCATTGATGAATTGCATGTGGCGGGACGCCCTTCCATACAAAGGACTCACTTGTTTGGTTCTATGTCTCTGTGTCCTAGCAACCTATGCCCCCAATGGTGTTTTCTGACCTTCATTAGTTAATCCACTGTGTGTGGATCTGTACTGAGAAAACCATAATGAAAAAAACACAAATTATACAGTGACTAGCCCCAAAGACACAAAAGATATACTTGCTCTAACTCGACAATGAACCAAAAAGCAAAAACACTGGCAGACTTATAGCTGCCAAAGCAAATGAAAGGATTGCATTTCACCCCCAAACTTCCAAGTCTTCCCCGTTCTAGAAAGATAGAAAGAGGAACATGCCAAGTAATGAACTGACGATATTTTAGTGCGATAGAAGGAGAGTTCCAACCCTTGTGTCTGACTGTCTTTCTAATCAGTGTTGCTCTCAGTTATTTTCCTCCCCACTTTCCTCTCTCTCTCTCTCTGTCTCTCTCTCTCTCTCTCTCTCGCTCTCTTTTTCTCTCGTATCTTATTGCATCATTTCAATATAAGCTATGGCATTTCTCAGAACATTAAAAAGACTAAAGTCACTATGGAATATAAATGGCTTTGAAACAGCTCCAGAATGTGTCATAAAGAAGCAGGAGGGAGAAAAATTTAAAGCGAGAGAGGTATAAACATAAAATAAAAGCATCTTTAAAAAATAAAAGAATCTTTTCCTCACTCAGTGGAATTTGTCAGGGACTTAGGTGTGTGTGCTTTAGCTACCTGAGAAATGTCCCAGGCAAATGGATTCATATGGGTTTGGGGGGCGGGTTCTGTGGAAAGGTGAAGGAGGGAGGGGCTGGTGTCTCTCCCCATCTCACGTGGTTTCTTATGGGACATGTAGGTCCAGGAAAGGCGTAGTGGTGGTCAGTTCAGAGAAATGAGACTTCCTTAGGCTCCTTGTCCAAACCTAATATTGGGTAAATCCTTTTCCTAGGGCTTCTCCAACTTCAGTGTGCATCAGAAATGCCAATGACCTGGGGCACATAAGGCCCCACGTCCCCAGGTCTTAACTTGGTCTGGCGTGGGTCCTATAATTTCCATTCTTAATAAATACCCCTGGCAATTCTGCCACTGTTGATTTGGGGATCAGACTTTGAGAAGCACTGCCTTATCCAGTGGGGAGACAGATGATTCTCTCTGCCACCTCCTTCTGGACTCCAAAGCAGAGGGCTTTTGTATTTCTTGATAAAACAGGCCGTGAAGGAAGCAAATGTTTCCATCTGAAATGGTGCCAGCCAATGCATTTGCAGTAAGAAAATGGGATTGTTTTTCAGGGGTCAGGGAGATTTCTTTCTGTGACTGAGGTGTGTGGACGCGTGGCCCTGTGTTGGTAGGTGAAGGAAAAGATGAAGAGGACACCAGGGAGGCAGTAGTACACCACAGAGAATTTTGTTTTCTTGTGTTCTATTTTTCTTTCACAGATATATTCTGAAATATCTCTTTTAAACCCTAAGACAACCATAAGATTTAAAAGGATGCCTGGGCTAGTGGTTCCCAAAGTGTGATCCTTGGACTAGAACATCAGCATCACCTGGGAACTTGTTAAAAATGCAGATTCTTGGGAATTCCCTGGCTGTCCGGTGGTTAGGACTTCACGCTTCCACTGCCGAGGGCCCAGGTTCGATTCCTGGTCAGGGAACTAAGATCCCATAAGCCACGTGGTGCGGCAAAAAAAGTGCAGATTCTTGGTCTCTACTTCTAAATCTATTTAAGCAGAAACTCTAGGGCTAGGGACCAGTAGTTGGTGTTTTAACAAGCCGTTCAGATGATTCTGATGCTTGTTAGAGTTCGAGAACCATTGACTTGGCAACAAACTACCTTGTAAACTCTCCAAGGCCAGTAGAAGTCCTGTGCATGTTGTGTGTCCCCATTCCCGCTCCACCTCCAACAAGGGATATGGTGCTGATCATAGAGTATGATCATGAAATTGTTGCTCTAAGCAGCTGCCATTCTCTAAGGTCTTATTTCCTTCATTGTCAGTAATAAAATTAAAATTATATTAGTTGATCTTGAATAATAATCTTATGAGGTTGATAGGGCAGACAATTTTACAAATTGATCAATCAATCAATTAATATATCCTCTTCATTTCAAGTCTCATCCCTGGAAATTCTGATTCAGTATGTTTGGGATGGAGCTGGGAAAGCTGTATTTGTAACAAGCTCCCAGGGCATTCTGAGGAAAAGTGAGCTTTGGTGAGCACCATAGGGGAAAGGTATGTGCAGCTAGGATTGGGGTACCATGACGACCTAGCTGAATCTCAGGACCCACTCTGTAAAATGGGACCATGATACCTGCTCTACCAACTTCATAAGAGTACTCTAAAGATCAATGGAGATGATTTATTTTTATTACTTAAAGGACATACAAGGAATCGCAGATCATACATTCTCCTTTCTTTTCAAATATTAGCATTTTTTTTTTGCCACTCAGAAGTCAAGCAGTGTATCTTTGGAGACATCAAAACCTTTCCAAAGAAAATGTATCCCCACAGACAGTGATACTACAGACAAGTAAAGTGTCCTCCACAGAAGGATGCAAATAGTATTTAGTATGCCAAGATCATATTATGCAAAATAAATAGCTCTCAACTGGGATGCTTAAGGACACTATTATCATGGCAACTGTTATTATCTTAGCTATGACTTTCACCTAAGCTATTCTGAGTGCTACAAAAGTTGAGCACACATTCAGATATTTCTCCAGCTGTGGTGAGATTAGCTGAGCCCTGTGTGGCCTGATTGGGAGGAAGTCAATACAAATACAGTGAAAGTATAATTAAAATGGGTATCACAGTGTGATGAGCTGACAGGAGCACTTGAATGAGACTTCAGATGCTTGGTATACTAATCTTAGCTTTGGACAAGCCCCAGAGCCTCTCTAGGCCTCGGCTTATAAAATGAGGAATCTGCTTCCTAAGAGTGTAATGGGGATCAAATGTGATCCAGGCGTGAAAGTCTATGGAAAAGGTGAAAGTATTGCTGCATTAATTTTGTTTAACCAGAACCTTCAATTAACAGGATTTTCCTCTTCCTATGCCCTTGATTTAAAAGAGGCAATAGATAATAAACCTTTGAAATTGGAGATTTCATCAAAGCTATGTCCTGACCTCAGTCTGTGTTGTCGCTGTATCTATCTTCATTTCTCCTCCTGGACATTGAGAACAGATGTACAAAATGATAACCCCAAAGCCCTGCAAGAGCCTCAAATACCAAAAAAAGATTCAATAATATCTTTAAGGCAGGGACATGAAAGCAGACATTTCAGAAAATTTGCCGAAAGTAGACCAAACTAAATGGATTGTTTCAACATACTTCTAATTTCAGCCAAACAGTCTATCAGAAGATTCTGTTAATTAGAACAGTCCATTCCCCGAGAATTTTGATTAACTAATCCTCAGCTGCCTTATTTTTAATAAAAATATAAGTGTATTTAATTTGGCTTTCTGCCATAGAAATGGTTTGCTAGCCAAACCCTGAAGCACCACAAACAAAGATTAAATGTTCTTGCACAGTTTAGGGGCAACAGTTGAACAAGAATAAGGTGAGAATATAGTGGAAAGAAGAAACATCTGCAGGATCTGTTTTGGTTTTCGTGTCCAAAACCTTGGGGTGTCTTTTCGAGACTGACTCAGGAGTGTGGCTGTGACTGACGATCCAGGCAGTGGTGATTGGTTTGCCCTGGGAGCCCTTTTTGGAGCTATGACATTTGTTTGTGAAGTGAGAGCTACTGATCCCCATTTGATTCTTTTCCTCTGGTTGTAAGATGGAATTACAAACACCCACAATCCTGCAAATTGTGTCTTATGCAGTTGGGAATGGGGTTCCTTGATTCATCAAATATTCTAGTTTAACAGAATGCTTCCCTAGTCATCCTTTAGGAATTTCTGATTTTTAAAGTGTGAATATAAGGCAAAATATCATTAATAATATTGCATCAGGTTGAGCGTAATTTTATCTTTCTTTGGTAATTTAAGTAAGTACTTCAAGGCCTTGAAGGATTCCTGAGCCATGAGGTGGAATGTCAGGTCTCCATGTGGTGTTGATGTGAAGAAGGGCTGGCTAACACAGAGGTCTTTGGGGGATTACAGTGCTGGGAAATCAGCTTTTGCTGTGCTATTCTACTGGGGCACAACAGGATGCTATCTGAATTAGTTAGAATATTCCCCTCCATTTCTCTTTCCCTCTGCCAGCTTCTTGCAGCTGTCTTCACCTTGTATATCTCTTACTTCCATCTGCCTGCTGTTTTGAAACTTCCATTTCCTTGAAATTAAGCCATTTTGTGTGACAGGAGAAACCTTTGAACCAACATCCAAAGTCTAAATCCATTGGTGCTGTTTAATGACTTATTTTGAGGACAGTCAAAATGCATGGTGGGGGACTTCCTTGGTAGTGCAGAGGTTAAGAATCTGCCTGCCAATGCAGGGGACACGAGTTCGATCCCTGGTCCGGGAAGATCCCACATGCCGCGGGGCGACTAAGCCCATGAGCCACAACTACTGAGCCTGCGCTCTAGAGCCCACGAGCCACAACTGCTGAGCCCGTGCGCCATAACTACTGAAGCACACGTGCCCTAGAGCCCGTGGGCCACAACTACTGAGCCCACATGCCACAACTACTGAAGCCCAGGCGCCTAGAGCCTCTGCTCCGCAATAAGAGAACCAACCAAAATGAAAAGCCCGTGCACTGCAATGAAGCATAGCCCCTGCTCACCACAACTAGAGAAAGCCCGTGCGCAGCAATGAAGACCCAACACGGCCAAAAAAAAAAAAAGCATGGTGGTATAGTCCCAGGCTGAAGATTCTGGGTGCATCTGTCACTTGGTGGAGACAGACTCTGCCAAGAAGCCAACACCGACCCTGCACTCTCATCAGTGATGCTGCTTGGAAATCTGGGCTCACTGTGACGGCTGCAACACTGGCTACTGGTGAAGCCTGCAGCCTGCTGTGAGGACCTAGGTAAGGATTTTACCCAAACTGACTTCTGACCTTTCTTACTGTGGGTCAAGGGTTGAAGTTCAAAGCTGGAAGGGACCTCAAAGATCATGTAGTTCAATGACTTTCAACCCTGGCTACTGCCTAAAATCACACGAAGGATTTTAAAGCCCAGGTCCTACCCTAGACCATTATCTCACTTTCCTCATTATCATAATTGATTGTCACACAAATCTGGAGAGTAAGTATTATTGGCTCTGTTTTACAGAGAGGCAAACAGAAGCTCAATGATGTTAAGTGGCCGTGCCCAATATTATACACTAATAAGTGGCAGTGCTGTGATTTGAGCATAGGTCCTTGACTCCATTCCGAATGTGAGATCTTTCTCTTTTCTGTAAGCATTGGAACCCTTCCTGTAACTGCTGGGGAGCACCCAGTCAACAGGGTGACACACTTTTCTGACCTCTCTGGTTATTTAATCAGACTTCCTGAAAGAGACGAGTCTGAGTCAGGTCTCAACATGCACTGGCTCTATCTGTACTTAGGGAGGAAGTCCATTGTGTCCTACAGGCTGGGGCCTGACTTCCTTCGCTCCTTCCTCCAGTCTCAGTTTGTACTCCTCATTTTCTGCCTTTCTGCTGAAAAGTTGGTAGAGATCAGATTGCAGAACATGTGAAACACCAGGGAGAGGTGTTCAAATTTTAGTCTCTAGGGCAGTGCTGTCCAGTAGAACTTTCTGCAATGATGGAAATGTTCTCTATTTGTGCTGGCCAATATGGCAGCCACTTTCTGCATGTGGCTTTTGAGCACTTGAAATGTGGTTAATGGGACTGAGGAACTGTGTTTTAAATTTTATTTCATTTTAATTAATTTAAAGTTATGTTTAAACAGCCACATGTGTCTAGTATCTTCCATAGTGGACAGCAAATATCTAGAGGCAGTAGGCAAGGACATAATAATGACATAGTTTAAGAAAAGCACTCTGGCAGCAGTGGGTCAGATGTTCCAAGGGGGAATCTTGAAAAGACTAAGAGCATGGACACTAAAGTTAGACTGCCTGGATTCATATTCCAGTTGTGTCACTTACTAGCTGTGTAATCTTGGGATCTTCACTTAAGCTCTGAACTGCAGGATTCTCACCTGTAAAATGGGACCAATAATAGCGCCTCCATGATAGAGTTATTGTGAGGATAAAATAAAATTCATGCATTGTTTTAGTAGAGTGCCTGGCACACAGTAGGTGCACCTGAGTAGAATTTTAGAATTTTCATTGGCTCATGGCTGAGTGAAGGAGGAAAGGGGGAGGGGTCCTGTGTTGTTCTTCATTGTGCAGGACCCAGCTGCATTTCTGTCAATTAAAAATATAATATTCAGAAAATCCTCATCCAGATATGGGAGTTTATGGAGAGGATGGAAAAGTGATCCCAAGGGAAAGGAGTAGGTGGTGGGAGAGGAAACAGACTGACTGTTTTCCAAAAGAACTTCAAAAGCATGGAACCAGCAGGTTCTGGAAGTAAAAGAAAATGTACTGAAGAGCAAGAACATAGAGGAGAAGCCACTGCCTAGATCAATGTCATGAAGTTTTCCTCTATATTTTCTTCAAGGAGTTTTACAGTTTCAGATCTTACATATACATCTTTAATCCACTTTGAGTTGATTTTCATGTATGGTATAAGATAAAGGTCCAATTTCATTCTTTTGCATGTGGATATCCAGTTTTCCCAACACTATTTGTTGAAGAAACTATGGATGGAGAAACTTTCTCCATTGTGTATTCTTGGCACCCTTGTTGAAGATCAGTTGACTGTATATGCTTGGGTTTATTTCTGGGTTCTTTATTCTGTTCCATTGGTCTATATGTCTTTTTATGCCAGTACCATATTGGTTTTAATTACTACAGCTTTATAATTAATATATTTTGAAATCAGGAAGTGTGATGCCTTCAGCTTTGTTCTTCTTTCTCAAGATTGCTTTGGCTATTTGGAGTCTTTTGTAGTTCCATATGAATTTTAGAATTTTTAAATATTTCTGTAAAAAATAGGGATTGATATGGATTGCACTGAATCTGTAAATCCTAGGCAATGATTTCTTGGATATAACATGAAAAGCACAAACAACAAAAGCAAAAATAGACAAGTGGGACTATATCAAACTAAAAAAACAATTCTGTACAGCAAAGGAAACAACAGAGTGAAAAGACAACCTACAGAATGAGAGAAAATATTTGCAAACCATTTTTCTGATAGGAAGTTAATCTCCAAAATATATAAGGAACTCCTACAACTCAGTAGCAAAAAGCCAATAACCTGATTATAAAATGGACAAAGGACTTGAATAGATATACAAATGCCCGACAGGTATATGAAAAGGTGCTCAGTATCACTAACCCTCAGGGAAATGCAAATCCATGCCATAGTGAGGTTGTCACTTCACACCTTTTGGATGGCTATTATCAAAGCAAAAACAAGAACAAAAAAAAAGACAACAAGTGCTGGTAAGGATGTACAGAAATTGGGACCCTTGTACACTGTTGGTGGAGCTTTAAATGGTGCAGATGTTATGGAAAACAGTATGGAGGTTCCTCAAAAAATTAAAAATAGAACTACCATATGATCTGGCAATCCTACTCGTGGGTATATATCCAAAAGAATTGAAAGCAGGATTGTGCAGAGATATCCCATGTTCACTGCAGCATTATTTACAATAGCCAAGATATAGCTAAATGTCCATTGACAGATGAATGGGTAAATGAAATGTGGTATGCATTTACAACGGAATATTATTCGACCATAAAAGAGAAGGAAATTCTACCATATGTGACACCATGGATGAACATGGAGGACATTACACTAAGTGAAATAAGCCAGTCTCAGAAGGACAAATAGTGCATGATCCCACTTAAAATGAGGGAGCCAAAAGCGTCAAAATCATAGAAACAGAGAGTAGAATGGTAGTTGCCACGGGCTGGAGACAGGGGAGTTGTTGTTTAAGAGTATAAAATTTCAGTTATACAAAACAAATAAGTTCTAGAGATCTGCTGTACAACACTGTGCCTATAGTTAACAACATGGTATTGTGCACTTAAAATATTTTAAGAGGGTAGATGTTAAGTGTTCTTACCTCAATAAAAACAAAGTAAAACAAAACTAAAAATATCAGAAAAAAAAAAGAATATGAAGGAGAAAAACTCAACGTCTTTAGAATCTCCAGAAAAGCACCCTTGGACAGTAAATGGAACACTGGATTGGGAGTCAAGATGCAGCCACTGACCTGCTGTGTGACATTAGGTAAATCGCTTCCCCTCTCTGGGCCTTTGTTGTCTCATCTGTAAAATGATGGCTTAGACTAGCTTTCTTTGTTTAAAACACTCAATAATGTGTGTTTGGGGAAATGTATGCTTTAAAGGTTCACTATTCTTATTATCATCATCATTATTATTCCTACTCAAAGGCTTAATTTCTGGAGTTTGCATTCCTTAGCCTCCATTACTGTCTTGGAAATGAGTCAGCCCACTGTTCCTGCTCTCATTTGGTCATTTCCTCAATTCGAACGTCTTAGTAGGTGCCTTAGCTACCGGACTTCACCAACTAGCTAGAGCCTAGTACCACCCCCTCCCTTGGGTCCAACTCAGCTTCCATGGTGTCAGTCCACAAAACTGCTTGGCGCTAGCAAAAATTTTAAATCTGGAGTTGTGCAAACTGTTAATTAGGCTTGTAAACATTCTCCACTTCACTTCGCTAATATTTTTTGGTCATGGAACTCTTCCCACAGTTACTCCTGGGGTCTGCGCCTGGTGCTTAATTACATCTGGGCATCCCTGCTTCTGTGCAGTGGCCCGGCCACGCCCCTCCAGCCCGCCTTGCTCTTTGCTTGCAATATGCCTTCTGGGGCCCGGATCACTCTCAGAGAACACAAGGCCATGACTTGTTCCTTTTTCATTTATCAAAGAGCAGAATAGCATAGCAGATGGGTGCAGGGGGAGGAGTTGCTGATGAGAGGCAAATAGGACTAGTTATATTTTCTAAAAAGGCCTAGTAACATTACTTTTATGTCACGTACAAATAACTAAGACCAGTCTCATAATGGGCTGGATGATATGTTTCTCTCTCTCACAGCTGCCTTCTCTCTTTCTCCCTCGCCACCTCCAGCCCTTCCCGTACAGTGTTACATGCTATGGGCTCAATCACAACCAAGTGTCACAAGCAAGCAGATGCCCAACAGGCACTTTTTGATGGTACTTCTCACCGGGCCAGGTCTTATAATTAAGCCAGAGTTGCCAGATTTAGCAAATGAAAAATCAGGAAGCCCAGTAAATTTGAATTTCAAATAAACAATGAATAATTGTTAGACTAAGTATGTCCCATGCAATATTTGGGACACACTTATTCTAAAAAAATTTTTATTTATCTGAAAATCAAATTTAACTGGACATCCTGTATTTTACCTGCTAACCCTAAATTAGGTAGACTAGATGGTCACTTAGGTAGCACAGGTTAGAGACCTAAGAAGTCCATTTGCTCAGTGACATCGCCCTCGCTGGCCTGGCTCATTGCTTGAAATCCTTGCATACACAGTGTCTTCGAGTTAAGGCATTAGAAGCTTCTGTCAAAACGTGTATTTGACCCAGGAGACGTTGTACATTGAGCCAGTAACCAGTATTAGTACCCTAGCCCAGACCAGTTCTACAGGTGAATTCACTGATCATCCAATGAAGCTTCCATAAAATGAGACACAAACAGGTGAATTTAATTTGGGAGAGAGGACGATGAGCTAGGGCTAGAGCCACGGTGGTGCCCAAGAATGGCAGCAGAATGGAGAACCCAAAGTTAAGCTTATACTGTATGATAGTCACCTGTACGATAGGATTGAAGAGGTGTTGGGTACAGCCACAGGCATCCCCAGATACTTCCCCCACCTACAGGCACAATGCCTGGTAGCTCACCATTAGCCTTCCCCTTGGGTTACCAATGCTTTCTCTCCAGGCATCCTCCCAGGGGAGCGGCAGCCTTGCATAATGAAAAGATCCCTGATTGAAGAGTCAGATGTGATTTTGAGTCTTAGCTCTGCCACTACTAGCTGTGTGACTTAGGTTGGACAAGCAGGGTGTCCTCTCTTTTATTTCTTCATCTCTAAGACTTTAAAAAGTGATTCTTGCCTCTGAAGTCTCGTAGGATTGTTGGAGGAGCCGATGAAACACTGTGGGCATACATGCTTTGAAAAGAAGCACTGACAAAGTGCTTTAGCGGTATTGAAATGCATATCCTCCTGGAAGGGGTAGCACAGTCCTGGTTATCTGGTGTATCACAAAACTGTCCTCCCTGAGGGGGGAGAGATGGACCATAGGAAGGACAGGGGTGTTGGCTGCTGTGGGCTAGTGTCGTGAAGAGGAAGGGCCCAGGCAAAGGAAGCTGTGACTGTCTCCCCTGCCCCCAAATAAACTGCCGGCTCTAGCATTTTGCCAACAACTGATCCTATGGCATGAGCTCAGAGCAGGAAGGCAGGCCTGGAGGGAGGAGGTACGGAAGACTGCCTTGAAATACTGCAGGCGGCATTCACCGGCTCTCAAGGAAGAGCTCCAAGTTAGGGGGGCAGGTGGCCAGCGGAGGTTTTGAATCTACCAGAGGAAATTATCCTCCCTCTGTGTGCCCAGGATAAGATCTCAGAGCCAGGGAATGTTTGTAAATGGACTCTCTCATTTAAATAAATCCCACTTAAATATTTATCAGATCATGAATATGCATGTTTCTCCCTCTCAGCGCTGGAAAGAGAACCGGCATGTAATTTTTAGATGGCACATAAATAATGTAAGGGGGGAAAAAGGGATCTTTGTTCTGTGTTGACTGTGTATTTACAGCATCACAAGAGGTCTTGAAATAATGAACTGATTTTTCGCTTTCCCAGTCTAACTGTGCACATGGAGCATCACCTTTCCTGTCTTTAGGGTGATTTGCATTCATCTGTATCCTCAGGGGAGGATTTTGGAGGCAAGAAAATGAGAATGGTCAAGTTTCAATGATCAGTGAGTGAGTCAGCCGTAGCAACCTATACCCCATGCCCCTCTTCACTGGCTATCCCCACCTCGGATTGTGATGGGAGAGGCAGTGAGCAGAGCTGGTCGTGCAGCCCCCAATTCAGATGCTCAAAGGGGAAGGTCTACAAGGCACTTCCTAAAAAAGCAAATGTCACTGGGCCGTGCAACCATTGTCCTCCCTAGCCACAAGAACTTGGACCTGGCTCCAGACACCTAGCAGAGTTCAAGGGAAAAGGGAACAGGGCAGTTTTGATGAGGATGTGGGATAGACTGAAACATGAGCAGGGCCCTAAGCTCCCATGGCAGGAAGGGAGCCACAGACTGCCTGTTCCTACTTCACCCTTCTATTTGGCGAGAAGCAGCTGTGACTGGAGCTCAGGGTGTGAGCAGGTGAGAGAAGATGTACTCCTACCCCTGAGTTCTCTCTGCTGGATTCCATGTCCCTAACTGTCCTTCCACAGCTGCACAGTCATGGCTTTGTGGATTAAGCATGATTTGCCTGCTTTCTTTACTTTTCTCCTCTATCAGTCTGAGGAATTGAGAGAGAACGGGCTTATCTTTTTGTCCTAAAGCATCTTTAAAGATAGCATCCTTTCCTTGTTAATAATTGAGCTGAAAGTTCCTGTCTGTGTGGAGTAGTAGAAAGAACACTTTACTGGGAGTTAGGAAACATGGTGTCTAGGACTAGCTCCACCATTTACTAGGAGTGTGACGTTGAGCAAATCACTTAACCTTGCCTCTACTTCCTCATCTGTAAAATGAGGATCATGACAGTACCTCCCTTGTAAAATTGTTGTGAAGATTAAAGGAGATGATGCATTAAAAGGCTCAGCGCAGAGCCTGGCACTTAGTGGGTGCTCAGTCAAGGGAGGGTATTAGTCTGAGGAATTGATTACTCATTAGTCTCCAAACTTCCCCCAAAGCCTGAGCCTTTCATAGTCAGTAAGGAGATAATCCCTTGACCTAAAATCGTGTGATAGTCTGGTGGAGTGGAAAGATTGTTGGACTCGGTGTTAGGAAACTCAGGCTTTAGTCCTGCTTTCACTACTCATTAGCTATGTGACCTTGGACAAGTCACCTCCCCCTTTTCCTTTGTAAGCCAGCAATGATACACATACACTGCCCTCCTCACTGGGTATGAATGACGATAAAAGACAGGGAAAAAGTGTTTGGAAGTATAAAGTGGTAGGTTTTCTTTTGAACAATATTAATTAGAATAATTGACTTCCCTTCCACTTTAGAGGCTTCGAGTTAAGCAATAATTTTGAGATCTCAATGACATATTAAGTAAGATCATGAAGGCAAATAGTTGATGGAAATATTTCTCTAATTTCAAGTTGGAACATTCAGAGAGTAGAAAGGATGAGAGCTAGAAGCAGAAGTCAGATCCCAGAGCTCTAAATAGCTTAGCAGCAGCTATAAGGAATTATGGGGTCAGTGAGAAGGTTGCTTTTGCCTCCTATTTTTGTCTTCTTTCCATCTCTTCTTCTAAGATGCCTTATTAAACTAAAGGGGAAGAAGTGCCTTTAGGTACAGTGATAAGACATCCAGGATTTTCTGGAGCAGTCCAAATTTCATGTATTCTTCCTTCTTTTCTAAAAAGGTGATTCCTGAAGTTAGTAACTAAATGTGGTTTCATGTTGATGCTTTTCTAGAATTTTAATCATTATCATAAGTAATAATAGCTACCATGTATTGAGTACATTTCTTTCTTTGTTTTTTCAAGAGAGTAATTAAAATGGTTTACTTAAAAAAATATTGGCTTAACACAAAAAGAAGTGGTATAGGAGGAAAAAATACATGAGACAAGCAGAAAACAAATAGCAAAATGACAGATGTAAATCCAACAATATCAATAATTATATTAAGTATGAATGCACGAAAGACTTCAATCAAACATACAAATGATCAGTCTAGCTAAGAAAAAGCAAGATTTAATGATATTTGCTGTACACCTTAAACTGACAACATTGTAAATCAACTATACTTCAACAAAAAAAGATTTAATGATATGTACTGAGTACATTTTGGTTTATCAGACACTGTGCTAAGCACTTCTACCATATCTCATTTAGTTTTCATAACAGTCTAGTTACGTAGATACTATAACCATTTCCATTTTACAGATACTCAGACTTTGGCCCAAGGTCACACAGCAGATTGATGTCAGAGTTGGGATTGAAATCCTCAGGCCTGTCTTGGAATAAACCAGAAAGAAAACACATCACCAGACCACATGCCCTGTTTCTATGTTCAGAAGACAGGCCACTGTACCAGAGAATCTTGAACATCTGCTTGGTGGAGATAGCCCCTAAGATAAAGTGATGAGGAAGCTGGAGTTTGGGGGATGCTGACTTTGGATTTCTGAAGACTGTCAGTGAGGGTACTTGTTATATCTTATCTGTTCATCTATAAGACCACAAAAGGATTCTTCCCATGATTTCCCACAAAATTACCAGCAATCTCCCCATGCCCTCCAACTGTTGTCCTCCGCTTTCTTTTCACAGCCCTCCTAGTGGGTGATCCACTCAAATGATGGTCCACGCAGTCCTATGGCAATGGCTGCAGGGGATGGGCCTGCAGGTGGAAGGGAACTTGCAACTAGAGACACGGTCCTTCGTCCCCTTTTCCAATATTTGCCAACTTAAGCCAAACAAATGTAAGACGATAAACTGAGCTTTGCTTCACAATTCTAGGATTCAATATGTATACTATGAATCCAAGGGAGCCTAAAATGTGTCAGAAAAGACATATGCTCTGCTTTCTGTCAGCTTATTAAAAAATGAAAATATAGATGTATTTTTGGTGGAGCCACTGGCTTCAAGATTTTCCAAAGAGCTTGTCTGTTCAGCTTAAGTTGGCTTTAGGCATTTGTATTTGCTTGTGAATGAAGAGAATGCCATTTTCTGTTTTATTATTCTCCAGAACACGTGCCCAGTAAAACCACAAAAATGCACTGCTCTAGCTTTTCCAATCATTTCCTTCTCTTCAGCCATGGGTCTAGCCTTAGCAATATATGGGACAGACAGAGGGCTGGCTATGAAGTTAGGATTGTAGGAAACTAATGACCATCCCCCATCACCAGTACTGCAATTCCAAAAGCAAGGCTTCCTTCTTTTGGCCCAAGGCTTTCTGTACTTGACTAAAATACAAAGATGTCTTGAGTGAGGTTGTGCATCAGCCATTTCTACCTCTGTATAATGTAAATATGTTTCCCAGCTCCTTTCCTGGGAACAGGTTCTGATTCTGATAGAGGAGGACCAAAATTAGCACATTGGAGAAGTGAGCGGGGTGGCCCCAAGGCACAGACAAGACATGACAGGGCAGCTAAGTATCTTCATTCTATGTCTCAGTGGTCAATCCTGTCCTGTGACCCTCATAAGCACATAATAATAATGGCTAACACTTACAGAATGCTAAGTAGGTGCCAGGAACTGTTCTAGGTGCCTTTCATGGATGTAGTCTACACAACAATCTTATGAGTTAAGTACAATAATTATCTCACTTTAAGGGTGAAGAAACAGGCAGGGAACCCAGAACCCATTCTTGCTAGCCATGGTATGGCCCAGGGAGTATATCATAGGAGTCACTGGTCTGATTAGCATTTGTGGACTCTTCCCATTTAATGCAGTGACTTGCTAATCAATAGAAGGAATAGACAGAACTGGCTGGATCGTCTGGGCAGATGAATACCCAAGGAATGTAGAAAGGTACATAAACGCTTTCGGTTCTGTTGGGTAAAGCCTTAAAGGAAGCACTGTGACTCTGTGGGCACAGTAGGATGAGCCCGTCTTCTTACATCTTAACCACTTGTCTGCAGAGCAGTTCTTTTAGCCGTACGCAATTGCTCAGTCATATTCGGCATTTGATTTTAGCTTACGTCATTATGCCATTCCTCTTTATTCCTGTGAGATAGGATGCAAAGTATATTACTACCATTATGTTGATAAAAGAATTGAGACAGAGTAGAAAAGACTTAATACGATAAATCTGTGGCTAGCCTTTAGGTTTTTGGAATCCCACATTTTAAGTAGAATTACAGATTAGAAAACTCACCAACTCAAGAAAATATGGGGCCAATCCATTTTTTTGGAAGCTGAAACCTCAGACTTAAGAACTTTAAAGACCTTTCCAGCTTGACATATCTAAGATTTTTTTTTTTATGCTACTATCCAGCACTGTTCTAGGTGGATAAAAGTGGTGGGATAAAAGCATCACTTAGGTAAGCCTTAGTCCCTCCTCTTGAAAGTTACCACCTTATTGATGAAACATAACACATTTATATTATGGGAAAAAGTCAAAAGATGGAAGACAGTGGGTAGTTTTGATAAATAATATTGCACTGCTTCCTGCCACACTGTACCAAATAGAAACCAGTTATTCTCTCTTCAGTATTTTCAGGAGGAATACACTTCCGCCAAGAGCTTCCCAAGAGAGAAAGAGACCTGACTAATCTTTAGAAACCTTTTCTCAGCCTCTCAGGGGTATAAAATGCTTCTGTGTAAGAATTCTATAGTTTGCTTGTTGGATCTTGGAAATTTCATAGCTGATGCAATTCTTTTTAATTTCAAGCAAGAAAAATTTTAAGCAACGTAAAGCCTCACGTCAAATCTCTTTTGCAAAAATTACCAGGTTTACGATGTTTATTGTTGATTATCTTTGTTCCTGATTTGTGTCTGTCAGTAATTATGGTTTCAGGAACAGGGCTGGTCATTGTAAGATCAGCAAAGTTTGTTTTGCGGGCCTTGACACCACCCTTTTTCTCCCTGAATTCAGGGTCTCACTCTCCTGTGTCCTCCCGCGCCCACTTCTATCTCTCCACACAACTATTTTGTATCATATTCCTGCTAGTTCGTCCTGTCTTTCAGGAGTTTGTAATTGAAGGGACATCTTTAAAGATCCCTTTCCCTGGGGGCACCCCCTTTTATGCCCATGCCCGGCCAAACCTAAGTAGGATAGAAGCAAGAAGGAAAAATCTGTTTATGGAAAGCCTACGGAAATGCCCTTTGGATTATAGGTGCGTGGCTCGCTTCGTCTGGTACAGATAACTGAGAACTGACTGCACCTGCTCTCGCATCACTTTTCATCCTTGTCACATTGCCTACACAAACAATTTGAAATAATTTGCCTTATTTACTTTTTCACTGGGAGCTGTGGAAATTAATATCATGCTGCTCTAGTCTTTAGAGAACGCATGTGGATCTCTAAATACCATTGGTTGGTATGAAATAGTGCAATATCTACACCTTAGCATTTGAGAGTCCTCAAATGTTAATGACTCTGTATTGGCTGAGATTCAGGGAGCATCTAGTTCACTGCAGATTTGTCCTTTAGCTAGAAACCCATAACTAAAGTTCCCAGCACTAAAATGTTTGTTCTGCTTCCAAGTTGGTTGGATCAGGAAGGTGATATTTTTGGTAAGGAGGCTGGGTCACAGAAGAACTCAAAATCAAGGTTAGCACAGTATATAGGAGATAGTTGAGCACCTAATATATGATCTGAGGACATAATCTACCCAACTCCATCTCCTTCAGTTCATCAAGGTCCCTGAAATCTCCCATTTTGTTTTTAGGTAAGGTCTGACATTCACTCATTCATTTGTTCAGTTTACAAATGATAATAATCCAGGTACTGTATTATACTCAGAGTGCTGGCAGAGATGAATAAGATGACAATCTTGTCTTTAAGAAGTTCACAGTCTTGTGAGGAAGAGAAAGACATAAACACATAAAAATACTATAGTATAATCAGTGCTATACTAGAGGCATATACAGAATACTATAAGGACACAGGGCAGGCAGTGGTGGACACCTAGACCTAGGGAAGAGAATATCTGAACAGTTTTGAAGGATATGCCATTTACCAGATAGAGCGGGAACACGTTTGTGTGTGTGTTGGGGGGTGGTGGTGGGAGAGTGGAGTGAGGGGGCTGAGTGCTGGAAAGTTGGAACAGTATTTGCAAAGGCATGGAGGCAACCCCTCCCCCAGAAAACCCAACAAAGGCATAGTACATGTTGCTTATTGAACGTGGCATACTTCCATATGGCTAGAGTGTAGAGAACTAGTGGGTAAGGACTGGGAGGAGATGAGGCTAGGAAAATGGGTCAGAGTTTAATTGGATCGTGAAAGCCCTTCTGTGCCGTGCTAAGAAACTAGGACATGGTCCTAGGAGTAACAGGGCACCGCTGAAAGCTTTTAGGCAGGGGAGTGCTGTGATGGGAAGATTGCTCTCTGGCGGTGGTGGAGGGCATAAAATCAGGGAGATCAGTTAGGAGGATGGAGCAGGAGGTGATGGTAGACTGAAGTTGAGTCAGTAGTAGTGGGAATGTAGAAGAGGGTCTTTGATGATGAGATGTGAGGGATGATGAAGGAAGATTCAAGGATAAGGTTTCTGCTTCAGGCAGCTGGGCAGTGCCATTCATGGAGCCTGGGAACATAGGTGGAGCAGAGGGTTTTCTGGGAAGATGAAAGTTCAGAGTTTGTCAGGTTGAGTTTGAGGTACTGGTGGAGCATCAAGGAAAAGGTTTTAGGGAAAAACTAGACATATGGATCTAGACTTGGGGAGAGCCTCTGGAAAGCCCATGTAAAACTGTAACTGTCCTGCCTAGTGAAGCATTTTGAATCTTTAGAGAAAGTGGATATATTCAACAAACAAAACTGCATTATCTATTATGCTAGAAATTCATATCATTTTTGGTAGGAAACAATGCATGCATTTTACAGAAGCCTTGAGATTGCAGATGAGATTGTCATTTTAAGAACGTGAAGGGTATTGGCTTAAAGATGTTGAATGGAGGGGAGGCACTGTTGAGAATCCCAGCAAACCTTGTTAGAAGTGAGTCACGGCAGTCCCTAACTTGGAGATCTGCCAGGAAGGGTTTTAAGATCTACTGGGATATCCTAATCTACCAATGAAGCATTGTCTCCTTTTCTCCTCTACCTAGCAGGTTCCTAGAAAGGTTAAGGGCTGAGCACTAAGGAATGAGCAAGAAAAAACAAGAGTGTGCTGAGGGTCTCTGGCTAATTTCCAAAGCCAATGTGGGTGATTATTTGTGTCTCCATAACCCTCCCTAAGAGTGGTCATTTGAAAAAGAGTTCTGGCTTCATTATAAATGGAAGTGCTATAATAGCTCACAAAATTTTAGAACCTAAAAGAATCACTCTAGATTCTACTTACTTATTAACCTGTCTCTGCTCCCCTTCTAAACTGTGAGCTTATTACGAGCAGGCACTCTGTTTCATTCACTTCCATAATCCCAGTAATGTCTCTGACACAGAATCCCTGCACTCAGGAGTTGTTAGTTGAAGAACGATTGAGTCCACGCCCTCATTTTACAGATGTGGGATCTGAGGACCAGAAAGGCTATATGACTTGCCCAGGATCACATGGCTACTTAGTAGAAGAGCTGGACATGGAACTGAGGATATGGTTTGATGATGCTTTTCTTCAGCATCCTTAACTGAGCCAGTCACCTCTCACAACTGGGTGTTCTTGATGTGTGGTTGGAGGCTCTGATCATATGAGAAGAGACAGAATGTTTCTGGAGAGCGTTCTGTTTCTCAGCATTCCTCCCCACTTCTTAGATACATAACAGACTCTTGAAATTATCTTTAAAAACTCTGGACATAGATGCCCGTACTCTGTGTGACCATGTGCCTATGGGAAGGCAAATGTGGCCCATTAAGTCTACTTTGCAAAGTGTGTCAACCTCAGTTTAGAGAAATCTCCGAACATCTCTTTCCCTTAATAACTCATTACGGGTCTGTCATCCATGAATTCATCTAAGCCTTTATTTAGGGGGAGAGGGAAGCTATTTATATTTTCAGTCTAATCCACCACTTGGTGTAATGAGTTCCATATGTTTCCTCCATTTTCTACCTGCTGTGAGAAGTAAGGCTTCCTTTATCTGTCCTAAACTCACCTCTATGGGCTATATGCTGGTAAGACACACACACACGTGATTTAGGAGGGAAAATGACCCCACTATTAACTGTTATCTCTGTTTACAAACATATTAAAAATTCAAATGAAAGGAAACTGAAATAATGCAATTCAAAGTGAACACAGTGGCAGCTAATTACCCCAAGGAGAAGGATGTAAATCCTTGACAAAACGGAGGCCCGTTGATTCAGGAATCGGGGAAATAAATGAGAAGCCTGCTATGGAATCGGTGCCTGGCCAAGCACTGCCTGCCTGCGGTGAAGTTGAAGCACCCTCTAAAAGTTCAGTGTGGCCCAGGAACACAACCTGTCAGCCTCCTCGCCTGACATGATCTTAATTAGCCTCTGTTCTACTGCCGAGAAAGCCCGCTGAGGCAGTTAGCACAGAGAATTAATCAGATCGTTTGTGGAGTCGACAAAGCAGGACAGCAGTTGACACTGGCAACTTATTGATTGGAAAGGATTCAGGAAGAGTGGGAGTGCTGTAGCCTTTATTTGTGCCCCTCTTTTCCCCCTGAATGAGGGTGCTCCACAGAGACTGTGGGGGGAGGAGGGGGGAAGGAGTGAGCTGTGCTCCACCTTAACCTCTGCCCCCCCCCCCACCCCGGCCAATCATATTCTGTCTTCCTAGCTTCTGTAAACTTTACTGCGAAGGCATCACGTGTAGCGCTGCTGATGCCAAACAATGTGTTTGACTGCAAGGGAGAGGGAGAGGGCACTGTTGATTTTGTTGCAAATTGCACTTTTGCTACAGGATTAGTTGGGAAAATGGAATTTTGCCAGTATTTCCCTCCCTCCTTTTGTTTACTGCCTATTTTCAACAGCTCTGTAATTGCTTTCCATTTAGTAAAACGAACATTGTTCCCTTTTTGGTTTTTCTTTTAATTGTGTTTCTTGCCCTAAGCTCTGACGTTTGGGAACATTGATGGGAATGCCACTTTGTTTTGGTTCTAGATAACCACTTGGCCTTAGCCATCAAAGCAAGGTCATTGCTAGGGAAGGCAGTTGGGTGGTGGGCTCAGAAAAAGGTTTAACTTCTTCCATGGAGCCTTCCCTGATGGATCCCGCTTGCTTATTGTGAACTCTTTCTTATTTGGACTCTCACAGTACTTCAAATCTGTACATAAATCTTATCCCATCTCTCTGACCATAATGTAAGTTCTTCAAGGCTAAAGACTCCACCTTCTACTTAACATAACTCTTAACACCAATTTAGGCACAGTAAGAGACACTCAATAAATGCTACATTGGTTCATTACAACCCCTTGAGGAATTCTTGCAACCATTTGTCCTTTGACCCTGCTGCCACCTTGGCACTATTGATATTTTGGTCTGGATAATTCTTTGGGGGTGGGGTGCTATCCTGTGCACCGTAGGATGTTTAGCAGCATTCCTGACCTCTACCCACTACGAAAAATGTCTCTAGACATTGCCAAATGTCCCCTGCAGGGGGAAAATCACCCTCCCTCCGCATGGAGGACCACTGTTAAAATAATAAGAGGTAAAATTTATTGAGCATGTTACTGTGTTCAGCTTGGTGCGAAAGACATTACATGCATTCTTTTGTTTCACTTCCATGGCAAACCTGCCCTGGCTCTAATTGTTGTCTCAGGGGGCTCCAGGAGACGAACCTCAAAGTCACAGTTGCAGAGCTACCTCACAGTCTGTCTCTTCCCCAGGGAACATTTAGAAGAGCCTTCTCAAAGACCGGGCTCAGGCTCCACCGTGAATTCATGGGACACATCAGCTACTCCTTGATGGTGTAACGATCACCCATTCATTGAAAACTAGATATTCAGCTTAGTGAGGGTTAATTCCTCAAGGAGCTTGATGAAAAGCAACGGAAGGTCAGGGCAAAAGCAACCCTGCCAGCTGTCACCTCCTTTTTTCAGAGATGTGACTACCATTACAAACAGCTACTGCATGGTAGGGGGGCTAGAGATCTATTTCTTTCACTCATACAGTGGCATTTTAGCTCACGAAGCAGAATTACTAGCTAGCCCACTGAAGTGTCATTCCTAGCCTAAATCCAGACCAGCTGTCTTGCAAACAATGCAATTAGTCACAAGAGGGACAGGGCAAAAGAAGGCGGATAAACCAATGCAAATGTGTCCTTCTACAGAGGAGGGGACTACTCAAAACAACATCTCTGAATATGAAGGACAACCCAAGAGAAAAAATTTGACATTTTAGCTTAGTGTGTCTCTGGAGACGGATGTATCTCTGGCTGTAAAGTCAATTCAACCTCAAATTCACTGCCACCAAGGAGTTAACGATACATTAAAATTAGTCATGTCATTTGATGGAGAAATATTCTACTTCTGGAAAATACCTTTATAGGACAACTGCCTTTCCGAGTCTGAGCTAGAAATATTACAGTAAACAGGATCTAATCACAGCAAAGCCTTTTTTCAGCTTTGCATGACAGCTGTAAAATATGACAGTATTTATTAATAGTCGCTTCAGTCTAATCTGCAGCATTGGAGAGATACAATGGAATATGTTGAGAGAACAATTTCCACAGTAACTAATATTCAGCTTTTGAAAGGGTAGTTTAATGTCTAGTGATTTTTTTCCCCAACTGATGGTCCAACCCCAGGAACAAGCTACTAAGCTAATAACCTTTGTGGAGAGGAAGTGTTTAAATGATAATTTATTTCAAGAGCTGACAACAAGTTTCTCGGCAGTTTCTCTTTTTATGCCCCAAAGCAGTGAAGGATGTGCAAATCGAAGTATTAAAAAATATGACAGCTTTAGTATTTTCATTTTCAATGAAATTCTCATTACAGACAGATGTACAGTCTTTTATTCATAATCCGGTCCGAATAGTCATTCATTATTATTATTGTGCAGGCTCTCGAGATGCCCTCATAGTTGAAGCACCATCACAATAGATTAGGCGGGCTGCAGAAACTACCAAATGTCTCAGGTACTGTCAACCCTGATTATTGTTGTTCAAACAGGGGAATTTAGTATCTGTCTCTCACCAGAGATTGTACTCTCTGGGTCTTCCTAATTCATTCAGATGTAAAAAGTAGCTTGACTTTCAATAAAAATTCTTTTGGCTTCGTTTTTCCCAAAAGGCAACTAGACATGACTAGAATTGGAGCCATCTGTTACCTTCGCAATCCTTTAATCAGTTCTTAAAGTGGAAGAGAAAAAAAATCCGTGATAATCCGTCTTTTTTTTTTTTTTTAACCATTACCTGCTACTTTCTTTAAACTTCCTGCCAAGTAGCCATGGTAGAACCTATCATCAGTCTCTCCTTGCTTTCTTCTGCTCCAACCAAAAACAGTCCCATAGTGATGACGGCCTGCAGGTTTAGATTTTTCTGGGCTCTGGAAGCGGCTTTGCCCCAGAGAGGAATCTACGAGTTCAGATTCACCTCAGAGTCAGGTCCACAACACAGCATTCCACGAGTGCGCACTATGGGCAAACCCACCTGTCTGGCTGCATTTACTACTTTTGCTCCCCATCTATCCCTTAATCTCGATTTTTTTCCCCTGCTGCCTATCTGGATCCCTGGGACTCTGGGACCAAAGGCTCTTGTGTTCTTTTGTGGACACCAGGCTTTAAGAAAGAAATGGACAACTGGAGTGCATCCACAGGAAGGCAACTAGGACAGGGAGGGTCTAGGTAACAGGTCCTTTGAAGAATGGCTGAAGGGAAGACTAAGGGAAGAGCTAATCGCAGTTTCAATGTTAAAAGTGTGGGAGGCAATATGGCAGCCCAGTGAACAGCACACACAGACTGTGGAGTGTGGCAGGCCTTGGTTGAACTCCTGGCTTTCATTGCTTTGGCACACTAAGCTCTGTGGTCCCTAGGAGCCATCATTGAATCTTTTTGTGCCTTGGTTTCCTTCTGTTGTAAAGATACGGGGATGCCGTGAGGATTAAATGTGGTAATTCATAAACTCAGGGTCTAGTACATAATAAATGCTTAAAAATGGCAGCTGTTCTTATCAAACTAAGATAATAAAATGACAATAATAGGGGTTTGCTGGTTTGTACCACTGATTGGTACTGGGATATGTGTCTGTCCATGCATGTGTGCATGCGTGCCTGTGTCTGTGTGTGTGTAGAAAGGGAGAGAGAGGGTGAAGCGTGGAGGTAGGGAGAGAGACAGGCAGAGAGAGAGAGATGCAGAGAGCGAATCTGTGCCTTATTTGGGAAAGTAGAACTGGATGGAAGGGATGAAGCCAGGTTATGTAAGTAGGTGGTAAATGACAGCATGCAGGAAGGTGCGAGGGACCTAAGCTCTGCTTGCCTCTCAGTAGAGTTTAAATCCAGCCAATCTGAAAACATTCCCGGTCCTCTGAGGAAAGGCCCTTTCTCCTTGTCTTGGAGAATCTCTTTACCTCTTAAGTCCTTCAGGAGATTTTAACATTTTCCCACCTTCCTGGCTATCTGGCAACACTTTAATCGTTTCACGAGGTGCCTGCTCTAATGAATGCAAGTTTCGTTGGTGGATGGGGCAACAGTTGGGTGAAAAATTAATTTTTCCAGGCCCCTGAGATAAATCACTGCTTCAGCAACAGGACTGTCAGCTCCTGAAAGGCAGGACCCGAATTCTGCTCGAACACTGCCAGTGGCCTAGCACAAGCCAGCACTAGGAAACGCCCAATAATTGCTTGTGGACTGACCGACTACTTGTTGTCAGTGCCCACGTCCTGACACAACCTTCTAGAGCAAACAGAAAGGTCTGTTAGAAGGCAGGTGACTTCCTGAGAGTTACCTGGGAACTGAGTAGGGAGCTTCAGGTTGAGAATAGGAAACAGCAGGAGTTTATTGAACACCGACAAGAAGGTAGCGACTAGTTGCCTCAAAGGGCACTTTGAGCTATTATCTCATTATCTAAGCCGAGAGCCACAGGCTGGGCCAGATTCCTTCATCTCTGTGGGGTGTGCCCATTGAAGCCAAGGAGAGTTGTCAGGTGCACGAGAGAGTCTGGCTGCAGTTCTCAAGCATGCTGCTCTTCTGGGGGAAATGTTAGCACTGCAGAGAGCTAGGTCACTTGCACCCAAAAGATAGGTCTAATAGCAAAGTGGAAGAGTTTTTATGGAGGTGTAGAGGCAGGTTAGGACAGAGATGTCAAGCCAGGGAGGGCAGGCATAGACAAGTACAAAAAGGGGGTCGATAAAGAGAAGAGGGTACAAAAGGGGCAGATATCACACTTAGTAAACCTCATGACTTTTCCAAGAGCTGACTTTTGATGTATATAGCACCAAGAGCATAAATTTCAGCTTTGTATTAACAAACCAGGGTGGTGATTTTAGTAACTAAGCAAAGTGATGACCTGCAAACACAAAATCAGACCTTACTCAGCAGACAGAAATCAAAGCGTAACTAACAAAGCCTTGAAATCCACTCAGTGTTTCATAATTTCAGAGATAAAATTACCCTGATTGTGCTGTAAATCTTTTAAATGACCACAAATGTTTAACCCATTTCTCAGCTCCTCACTCATCCCTGCCCTTATGCAGTGGAGTCACATCATTTGTATATTTAGCTTATTTGAATGTAATTATAGGTGCTCCCTTCTGTCTCTCTCCGTCTTTCATTTCTCTCTTATGTAATTTTAAAAATTCTAAAATTACACTTTGCAGTTGTAATTTCTCCCCATAATGTTTATTACTGAAGCAAGAGATGATCATTGTAGAAAAAGAGAAAATACAGAATAGATACATTATTGAATATTTTAAAGAACCATACCACATAGTTTGAGTTATAAATTGGGTTTTCTCTTTCCTTCCTTCCTCCCTTAAGACCTCCACCAAGTGTCTGGAGGCGATGGTGCCTTATCCTCACTAAGGGGGAGAGGGATTTAGGCGGGATTGAGTCGGGGTGCGGTGCGGATCGGGAGGCTGCGTGGGGGGGAGTAGGGAGGGTATTTCGGTCTTTATGTCGAGGCAGACAACTCCACTCAGCTCCCTCCCTCCTTTTTTCCCTTTCCCTTCCTTTCCTTAGTTTCCTTCCTTCCTTCCTTCTTCCCTCCCTCCCTCCCTCCTTCCTTCCCTCCCTCCCTCCTTCCTTCCTTCCTTCCCTCTAATCCTCCCTCCCTCCCTTCTTGGTTTTTCTGTCTCTTTCTTTCAGTCCAACATTTAAAAAAAAGACGTGGGCTTATTCTGGATGAATCACTAATGGAATTGGGAAAACACTAAGTATGGACTCAGGCCTGTGCTAGAAACTAGAGGAAGCACAAAGTCTAAACCTAGGTGTTAAGCAATTGTTGACTATCATAATGGAGAGAAGCGCCTGGGAAGGTAAATAGCAGACCCAGTGAAATAACAACAGAAAGCAGGTAAGTGCCAAGTGAATGATATGGACAAAAGGGTTCTGTGGGCATTCAGAGGTGGGCAAGGTCTCTGCTCCTTAAGAGTGGTTCACCTCCTACCCTCAGTCACCTCAGTAAATAGCGTCTCCACCTTACCCAGTCTCTCAAGCCAAAAGCTTAGTAGTCACCCACGAATCCTTTCTTTCCCTCACATGCCACAGTCAATCTGTCACCAAGTTCTGTTGATTCTGTGTCCAAAATACATTTCAACTCTACTTTTCTCCATCTCCAGTCTAGTCTAAGCTGCCATCATTTCTCACCTGGATGACCACAATGGCCTTTTAATTCATTTCCTTTCCTTCACTCTTGCACCACACTCCATTCTCTACAGAAACTTAAATGAGATCATGTGACTCCCCTGCTCAGAATCCTCCAATGACTTCACATTGCAGTTAGAATAAAATTCATATTCCTTATCTTGGCTCCTGTCTGTACTCCATGGCTATGATCTGGCTTCTGTTTACCTTTTTAGTCTCATCTTAGGCCACTCTCAACCTCCTCACTACCCTTTAGCCACACTTGTCTTCTTTCAGTTCCTCAAACATACCAAGCTCTTCCCTGCCACAGGGCCTTTGCACTTGCTATTTCCACTGCTTGAAAACTCTTTCTCTCTATTCTTCACATGGCTGTCTCCTTCTACTTCTTTAGTTCTCAGCTTAAATGCCCCTTCTCAATGAGGCTGTCACTGAGAATCCTTTTAAAATTAGGTCCTATCCATTAGGATCTGTCTCTTCATTTCTTTCATAGCACCTTACCTAAATATATAATTATTTTATTTGTTGACTTACTTATTATTTTTTCTATCTCCCTTATTAGAATGTAAGCTTTATAACAGCAGGAGACGTGTCTATCTTGTTCATCATTTTAACCCTGCCACCTATTGAATGAATGAATGAATCATTGTGCACTGGAGTGGTCAGGGAAAGCTACCTTGGAGAGGTAGAGTTTGAAGTGTGTTTTGAAAAATGGAAGGATAGGCAGGAAGGATTTTCATAATCAAGATGGAAAGAATTCCAGGTAGTAGAAGTGCAGTTGCTGAGGCAAGTATGGTTCTGGCACATTTGGGCAACAGTGGAAAATGGGAGCTGCCTGTAGTAGAAAGTTCTCATTAGTAACATAAAGACAACAGGTTCGTTGGTTGGTTGAGGCATAATTATGTCGAGTCTTAAGAAATAGCCTGCTTTTATTTTTCAATGTGGGCAATAGAAACCATTGAAACTTTTGGAACAGGGTCATAATATGCAGTGTTTTAAGAAGGCTTTCCAAGGAGGAAATTAGTATAAAACTTTATGGAAAGTACTTCTTAAGCAGAGCAGATTAATCCCACCAGCTAAATGGCTATAGAGGAAAAAATATGAACACACACAAGTCAGAAAGGTTTCTTTTGGCTCTAAGACCATAGAATTGAACAAACTATTTACTGAGATGATTTGAGAAAAAAATGCAGATTAAGAAACAGACAGAGATGGACTTTTGCTTCCTTTCCTCTAATAGAGAGCTAATGGGCAAAGGAGGGTCATGGGAGATGAGGAGAGAATACATTAACTTGTGTCTCCTGCTTTTCAATAAATGAGAGGCTACAGCATTAGCAGAACTGATATTTAGTTTTAAAAGTTTCAGGAGAGAAGCTGTCTAATTTACAAACTTCAGTTCTGAAAATTAGATTTTTATGCACCAGATTACACTGTATATAGTACATGGAAATAGGCTAATTCATCCTCAGTGTTTGAAAGAAATGAAATGCATTAAAATTTAGCAAATTGTGAATTAGAACATTCAAACTATTTTGGTACTCTAGTCAGGCAAAGATCTGTAGGAACACACAGCACTCCTTCCTGATTCTGCCCTTTGTTCATGTTCTTTTTCTCTTCCCCAAACTCCATTTCCTTCTTCTCTTCCAATCCACAGCTTATACATCCTTTAAGGCCTGGCTCCTCTAGCCAGCCTTCAAAAACTCTATTTCTTGGAGTGCTACCTTTTCACAATTCTCCTAGTAATCAGAATCTGTAGTGTAGCACTCAATTTGATACTGAGTTTGATACTCTGATACTTTGCTCTGAAAGTTGTTCATGAATTGTTTCATGAATGTCCTTTTCTGTCTACCCCCACTGGAACAGTATTATATAAGCATGTTTCACAAGATTTGAATAAACCATTGAGGATTGATAACAGTTTGTAGATTGGTTGACTAATTAACTGATAAGATGTAAGTTAGGATTAGTAATAAGATACAAAGTGTCCTATGTCTGGTATAATATTAAAAAAATCATAGAATATTACATTAAGAAGGGACATAGCTGACATAGCTTTGGTGAGGAGATCAAGGCCAAGAGAGATTGAATGAGTTGGTCAAGGTCAGAGAGCTAGTTAGTGGCAGAGCATGGGCTAGAACTCTGCTCTCCTGCTTCAGGTTCATGAAATTTGATAATATTCTGGAGGTAAGTACCATAAGCAAATACAGGCCTTAGTGTTTCCTCACAGGGTTTGATGATGAATCAAAATGAGAGTGAAGTGAAGAGTACTCTGGATTCCTAAAAACAAAATGGCCCTTCAAGTTAAGTTACCTATAAGAATGTCATTTCCAGGGACCCCTCAGGCAGATAGGCCTTCCATTTGCTCCTTGTTTCTCTGAGTCAGAAAGTCCTGAGTCAGAGAGAGCCATTCCCTGTGTATAACCTGGATTACAAGCAAACAAGTGATAAAGTAACACTATCTTTTGGAATCTCATGGTGATAGGATCCCCTGGTTTTACTGAGGAAGCCCTCAAAGATCACTGGGTTTTAGGAGTCTGTTTAGCTGCATTATGATGTGTATACCTAACTGTATACTATTTAAGATCAGACCCCTAAGTTTTGAGACTGTTTCAATATAATTGTCCTCAATAGATTCAGTATAATATGTCTTACTATTAGAAAAACTATCCACCCCCAAAACCCGGTTTAGCCAGTCTCCATTCATTATTTCCATCAGATAATTGTTGAAGCCCTATAATCTGAACACCCAATGTGATCTGCAAGCCAGAGACATTGCCACCAGTCCCAGCTCTGTGGTTAAACTACTGTGTGAAAAAGCACTTTTCCTCTTTGGGCTTCAGTTTTCTCATCTATGAAATGAGGATAATTATAGTCTCTGGCAGGATTAATTCTCCAAAACCTTTCCAGCTTAGGCCTCTCTCTATTTTAGACTAAGCTGCTTTTAATTTGTGTATGTAAACCAGATAAATTATTTTGGGGAGGGGGAAGGGTTCTTTGTCAACAACAGTGGTTCAACCAGGAGGATAATCCGAAACCCCTTTTCAAAGTTGGGGGTGGGAGGACATGTATAATTTGAAAAACTAGATTCTAAAATTGCTATTGTTTTGATTCTTTTTTGGCCTCACTCTTTAATTCATTTTGAATATTAATTACAATTTTAAAATAATATGAGATTTATTGGAAGAGAAGGGGACAAACATGAGTTGAGGAAGGTCGAACACCGCTGTTACATGAATATTCAAAGAGGAGAGCACATGCCTCTTCTTACCTCTTTCTGTGTCATAAAGGTACACAAACTTCTCCCACTTGTAGTGACCCAGAAGACTCAGAATAGCGCCCTTCAAGGCTGGGCGCATCTGGATGACAAACTGCACATCTGCATCAGTGGGGAAGCTGGGTGTGACAAAGGACGTGTGCAGAGCTCCACAGAAGGAGGTCAGAGTGTTCATTGACATCTGGTCATAGAATCCAAAGATGGCATACACCCCTCTCGAGAACTGGGAGCAGACTGCAATAAGAAAAAGAGAAAGAAATTTCAATAGCCCCATGGTCCCTTGCTGCAGCTTGTAGGGCTGGAAATGCAATGTATAGTTAGGCTCTAAAGGACAAAAGGAAAACCAATGATCTCTGAAATCTCTAGAAGCCATTGAAAGTCCAGTTGCCCAGCAGGAAAAGAATAAGAAAGGGAAGAATTTATTTGAGACATTTGCATATTCTCTATGTCTACCATGAGCAGAAAACTAAGAAAAACGTGGGAAGGAAAGAGGTGAAAGTTGTCTAACTCTCCTTCAGCAACCCTTCCAGCCCACCCCCGAAATCACCCAAGTGCTCCTGTACTTCCACCATAGCTGCCCAGGGGCTTCTTAGTATACTCAGGCCCCATCAAGGTAGAACTGTCTTGTGTCTCACCCCTTCAGTGCTTTTTCTACGAGGTGACAATAGTGACTGATGATTTAGTCAGATGAACTGCTAATGTGTCTTCTAGGAAATGTGTTACTCCTCTTAGGTTACATAACGCTTTAACTATAGTTATGTCATGATTACCACCCTTTATGTAGGCTATTAATGAAGAGAATTTCAGATTCTGGGAAGGCCATTGGGAAGACTGGCTTTTCAGTGCCCACGGAGTAGGTGGGCCTATTCTGCCCACGTGTAATTCGCAAAGTTCTATCTTGATCCTTTTGCACTGATCTTCTCGATCTGTTAGCCCTCACATAGAATGTTCATGTCCCCTTCATGATCGTGGTCAGTTTTCCTTCATCTCAAAGTGGGCCACACCACTACCTCTTCCCTCTTCTGGCCCAGATGAGCTTAAAAAATGTGAACCAATCTCAATATTAGCTTAAGTAGAACAAAATTAGCAAAGCAAATCAGCTACAACAACACCATGTGGTGCATTCCCAAACCAAGTGGAAATGATCTTTAGATTATTTGCGCTACTGCTCCCTTCCATTCATGCAAAGCAGGCAGAACAAGCAGCTGATAATTTGGTGTGATTTAAGGGGTCCCACATGGTCACCCTTATCTGCTAGGAAGCCAGTGTTAGGCTTACTTTTTCAGGTTTAGGGTTTTGAAAACAAGCCTATGCCTTGGGAGGGGGATTAAATAGAATCTTTTTTAGCCATTAGCATGTCTGATTAGATGCCAGGACAGGCGGGAAAGTGGGTGGGTCAGTTTTGATGGGAATGGGTGGGTCAGAGAAGAGAATGTAAAGGGTCTGCTCCCTTTCATCAGCCAAACTCATCACTCATTGGCTTGAAGTAGCATTTCAAAGGTGATTCTCAATCACTCAAGGACCTCCTTAGGGGAAGACAGTTGCTTCCAACTTGAGGAATTCTAAGTGACCTCCAAACACATGCACAAAAAAGCCTTTATATTAAAAGGAAAAAGCAATTAGAGAATGAATCTGGGGCATTTCATGACATGGGGCCAAAAGAAGTATTCAAAAACAAAAAGGAAGGGGCTAGATGTCACTTTGCATTGGTCATCACCAAAGGAGACACTGAGTCCCATTCCCAAATTAATCCTGTAAGTGTAGAATTTTGCAGTACTAGGTTAAATCTTGGCCGGTGCACATAATGTTCCGTATAAAATTGACAATAATAATGATAACAGCTATTGAGTGCTTAGTAGGTACCAGACCCTGTGCTAAGTACTATGCAAATATCATCTCTTTTAATATTCCCAACAACCTCATGAGGTATTGCTATCATTTCTATTTAATAGATAAGAATTCTGAGACAAAAAAAATGTTTTGTCTCTTGAGTGGAGGAGCCAGGATTTGAACCTGACTGTCTGTCCAATTCCAAAACTCACACTCCCTGGGACCCAAAACCAACAGTGACATTGGAGAGTACTTATTGGCTCGAATGAGATAGGGTTTCCAGATTTGGCAAATAAAAATATATTGAATATGTATTTACATAAATAGAAAATTTATAAATAGAATGTCCAATTAAATTTGAATTTCAGATAAATAAAAAATTATTATTTAGTATAAGTATGCCTCAAATTCATACATATACTAAAAAATTATTTGTTGTTTATTTGAAATTACAATTTAACAGAAGATCCTGAATTTTATCTGGCAAACCTAGAAAGAACCCAATCTTATTAATGGTCATGGGGTTAAAAGACTGGAACAAGCAATTGTGGCCTTTCACCCAAAATGATTCAGGAGGTAGCCAGTAATTCTTAGATCTATACAAACTAGCATGCAAAGCCCAAGATAAAGATGAGGATCAATGAATCCTATATAAAAATAGCCTGTGGGGAAGTGCAACGTATTTTTCAGCAAGGAAATTCCAACCTGACTAAATTATGGACAATAATTGAAGGAGAAGTAAACTCGGAGAGAGGCAAACCTATAGCTGTGATCCACTTAGAGTTTCAAAAAGCCCTTGATGTATTGGAAAGAAACAGAAAATTAAAGTATATTATAGATTCTGGTTAACTTTAAAAAAAAAAACCTCACATTGCTCTTGTAATCATTCTTTTTGAACTTCAGGGGTGCAGAATTCACCATTACTAGTTTATATATGGACATTTCTTATTTATTTATTTATTTAAAATACAGTGGACACTCATAGAACCATCACCCAACCCAAGAACTATAACATTACTAATAATTTAGTTTTACCTATGTCTTCTTTTTTTTTTAAATATTCTCCCCAAATTTATTTTTAGATTCAATGCAATTCCAATCAAAATCAAGCAGGCTTTAGAAGAAAATACAGGAGGATATCTTCATGATCTCGGGTTATTCTTAAACAGGATACAAAAATTATTAACCATAAGAAAAACTGATAAGTGACTCTAAAGTTGATATGAAAAGGCATGTGGTATTAGTGCAAGGATAGACAGACAGACAAATGGAATACAATAAACAATCCAGCAAGAAAGTCACACTTATATGGTCACCTGATTTATGTTACCTATGTCTTCTTCCTCTGTTCTGTCTCCTTGTTTTGATCTCTCTCTCCCTCTGAGGTAACTACTATCCTGAATTTTTTATTTATCATTACCTTGGTTTTTAAAAAAAATATACAAACACACACACCTAAACAACTTAATGCTATTTTTGCTTGTTTTAAAACTTTATAAGAAGGGAGTCATGTTGTATATGTGAAACCCAGACTCCAGGCAGGAGCACCCAGTGAAATCTTTAAGCCTATGTATGATGACAAACAGAATGAGACTAAGGAAGAACTTATAAAAATGCGTGAGTGAGCAGGTGTGAGGGAGCCCAGTGAAAATAAAAAAATTCTAAAGTAAGCTTACAGCTTCGGTCACAGCTCAGGCAGGGGACTTAGGAGGATTGTAGATCAGCAGCACCCCTCAAGGAACGCTCGGCTACTGTGGTCTAACAGGCAGACACACAGCGGTGGACGTCAACAAAAAGAGTGTTAGGAGAAAATCAGTAAGTGTTCTATTCCTTTCGAATAAAACAGAGGCGCGGCTGTCCTGCAAGTACTATTGTGCATAGTTACACTTTCTCCGTCTCAACATAGGCAAGTAACATAAGTAGAAGGCCCAATGGGGAAGACAACTGCCACATGAAGACAGGGGTAATAGCGTCTGAGGGAAGCTGGGGCAAAAGGGACCTGTGGATGGCCTCTCACAGCAGATCCCTGGGCCTCTTCCTGGCTGCAGAAAGTAGGGCTGAATGGAACACTGACCTGACCCAAAGGACGGTGTCTATGTTTTTAAGTTCTTAGAATGTTTGAGCTAGAAGGAATTTAAATACTATTTCATTCAGTGGATTTTCAAGCATAGTTTTTAGTGTAGAATCCTTTCTCCAAATGAAATTTTATGTGGAAAAGTCCAATATATAAGAGATAAAGTGGAGCTCTTATGATTCAACACAAAGTTCCACTGACGCCTCCCTAACCTAAAGAAACTGACACAAGGAGAGGAAGTGTCTTACACAAGGTCACACAATGAATTATGAACCAGTCTCCCAGAAATGCTTTATCAGCATCTCTACACCATCCCTACTCCAGAGCTATCTAGGGCAGCATGGGTCGGGATTTGCCTGGCATGAAAGTGACTTACCCTCAATGCCTAGCTCTCAGCATAGATGGATCCACCAGGGGTTTCCCACGACTCATCTGCCAGCTGCTGCTCTCAGTTCCCTCCAGCCTCAAATTGGGAGATTGGGATTGACATATATAAACTAATATGTATAAAATGGATAACTAATAAGAACCTGCTGTATAAAAAAATAAATAAAATAAAATTCAAAAGCAAAAAAAAGTATCAATGAGAACAGGTGGCAGATTGGTGGGTGATCTTTTGGGACTCGTGATTCTTTGGGGCGATGTGTGTTATCTTTATCTGAATCCTTAATGAACCACACCCATTTCTTTATCTCAGGAGACTAGCCCCTGGTAAAATGATGATGGAAGAAATAGTTGTCTTGGCAATCTTATTAAGCCGTGAAGTGTAAAGGAAGGGGCAGGCGGACTTCTGAGACAGGCGGACTTCGCTTCTAGTCATGGCTCTGCCGGTCCTAAGCTGCATGACTTAACCTCTCTGAGCCTCAGTATAAAATAGAGATTACGAAGGCAGGTTCTAGAGTTAGACCGTGTAGGTTGAAATCCTGAATCCATCACTTATCAGGCAAGTTACTTAATATCTCTGTGTCTCTGACTCAGTTTCTTCATCTATAAAATTGGGATAATAGTGCCTGTCTCAGCATTGGTCATGAAAGTTAAAATGAGTTCATTCATGGGAAGCATCTATCTATAACAGTGCCTGGCACTTTATGCTAGCTGTTTATTCATGCAACAAATAGTTATTGAGCATCTACCATGTGCTGACACTGTTATAGGTAGTGGGAGATACAGGAGAGAAAAAGGATCCTGTCCTCCGGGAACCTATGTACTAGTGAGGGGAAAAGACAATAATAAATGAGATAAGTAAAATGTAAAGTATGTCTTAGTTATAAATGTGGCTTTTGGTTATTGTCATGGAGTGAGGAGTAAATGAAACGGTATGTGGAAAATACATGGTGCCTAACATATAACTTGGCAACTAAATAGTTCTTTCTCTGTTTCTTTCCTCTTGCCAACTCTTTTTACTTTGCCCTCTGTTGACCCCATCAGTTTACCCTCCCCATGGCAACCACTGCCCTTGACTTCACACTGAGTACCCAGGTAGCACAGCTTTTCTTCTCTTTCACCTTCCCTAGACATTTCTTCAGTGCTCTTTCTTATTCTCACTCCTGGGTCACTTCTGGGTAGTAATGGGTTAAGAAAGAACCCCTGCTAATTTGACTTTGTCCTCTGACTCTACCCCTCCCTATATAATGCCTTTGTGCTGGTAAAATGCTGTCTCCACTCGGGGCCTCTGTGCCTTCCCAGCATGAAATATCATGGCTGTCTGCTTCCTAAGAGTGCCTGTCTCCATCTCTTCTTACTAGCAAAACACCAAATTCTTCTAGTTGAAGATGTCATTTCTGACCACATTCTGGATTCCTGGGGATTCTAGTGTAGCTCCCTGGCTATGTTCCCTTCAGGGGTGAGTGACAAGCAAGCCTGGAGCCAGCTGTCACACTTTTATTTATAGTCCCCAAGTCTGTAGGGTCAGGACAGGTATTGTTAATGTACAGTGTGGCAGCTAATTACATCACCCATATTCCAAAAGGTATCATGACAAAAATGTCAAACAACTTGATTACCCTAAAGATCAGAATAACAATATTCCATATCATTTACAGAACACTTTTCATAGCCTTTTGAATTGGGGGAAAAAAGGAAACTGAAGTCTCTTGCTGACATAATGATCACATTTGAAACAAGAAGAAAGGAGAAAAACATAGTTATGGAGGAACCAATAGAGATATATCACAGGAAGGTTCTCCAGGTAATACCATAGTACAGTGAATTCCAGGGGTTCAGGGAAGCTTAGAGATGGAAGATCATGCAGTCCAATGTTTTCTAAAGCTGTGATGTTGGTCCAAGGTGTAGTTTCCAGTCTGGTGAAATATCCGTGTGTGTGTGTGTGTGTGTGTGTGTGTGTGTGTGTGTGTGTGTGTGTGTGTGTGTGTTAGGGTAAGGTTGACAACTGTTCTTTTTTAGGAAAAACAGTCCTTTTCTCTGTATCATTTCTATTGTCTGGGTGTTGTATGTAGAGTCTTTTCTCTTCTGAAATGATGATGATGTTGATGATACCACTCATATATATATATGACTTCATATATATATTATATATACATATATATATCATATTTATATATGCCCCTTCGTGGGAGGCCAAATAATGGCCTCCCAAAAGATGTCCATGTCTTAATCTCCCAAATCTGTGAATTAGGTTACATGGTAAAGGGGAATTAAGATGGCAGGTAGAGTTAAGGTTGCTAATCAGTTGACTTTAAAATAGTGAGATTTGGACTTCCCTGGTGGCACAGTGGTTAAGAATCCGCCTGCCAATGCAAGGGACATGAGTTCGAGCCCTGGTCTGGGAAGATCCCACATGCCGCGGAGAAACTAAGCCCGTGCGCCACAACTACTGAGCCTGCGCTCTAGATCCCGCGAGCCACAACTACTGAGCCTGCGTGCCACAACTACTGAAGCCCGTGCACCTAGAGCCCATGCTCCACAACAAGAGAAGCCACCGCAATGAGAAGTCCGGGCACCTCAACGAAGATTAGCCCCCGCTCTCTGCAACTAGAGAAAGCCCGCACGCAGCAACAAAGACCCAACGCAGCAACAAAGACCCAACACAGCCATAAATAAATAAATAAATAAATAAAAATAAAATAGTGAGATTATCCTGGATTATCTGGGTGGTCCAATGTAATCACAAGAGTCCTTAAATGTGGAAGGCAGAAGTTAAAAAAAAAGTCAGTATCAGAGTGATGTGATATGAGAAAGACTAGACCAGCCATTGCTATGAATGAAGGTGGAGTGGGCTATGAGTTAAGGAAAGTAGGTGGTCTCTAGAAGTTGGGAAAGGCAAGAAAGTGAATTCTCCCTTCGAGCCTCCAGACAGGAATGCAGCCCTGCCGACACCTTGATTTGAGCCCAGTGAGATGGCTACCAGACTTCTGACTTACAGAACTGGAAGATAATAAACTTGTGCTATTTTAAGCCACTAAATTTGTGGTAATTTGTTACCATAGTAGATAGAAAACTAATGTACTTAACAAAGCAAAAGTTAAAAGTTGCTAACTCTCTAGATCGATCTATACTCCACTCACTTTTTTTCCCCCGCTTAAAGCATTTACTGATCCGAGAAGTCCAAAGGTTTGGAAACTAAAGATCTAATCTAATTTCCCATTCAGTACAGGAACCACCTCCCGTGAGGTCATATTACCTCTCTTTGAATACTTCCAGCGACATGAGAGCTCATTACACACAGGCAGCGCTTCCTGTGCAGGGCAGCTCTGATGACAAGGGAACTCTTCCTTAAATCGAACCTAAGTTTACCTCTTGGGCCTCTTGAATGCCAGATGACACATCGAATCCCAATTCCACATGCCCTCCACTTACTTTTATAGAAGCTCAAAAATACAATGGACATAGGAGATACATAATGGCTATTAGCTATTCAAGTGTGTGCCTTTATTCTCACTATGCTGCCTTCTTCCTGTCAGGCTAAAAATCTGCTAAAAGATTCCATCTCCCCTTGAATCCCTGCCCCCTCCATAAGCTCTCATTCTAACTCCTTCTTTACCATCATCGCTAATGATGGGATGATGGGGACCTTGCAGCAGTCTGCATCTGCATCCTCGTTTCTGCCCCCATCACTTTACTGAACCTGCTCTCTCAAGTTGGATGACGACCTGCTCCCCGCCAAATCCAACTCTATTCACAGCCGTCATTCGACTTGACTGCTGAGCAGCGTTTGACGTTGTTGGCCACATCCTCCCCCCTGAAACTCCCCTTTCCTGTTTCAAGAGCACTCAACTCTGCTGGCTCTACCTTCCTCACTGTTTAAAATGTGTCCAAAGATTTTTGTCTTTGCCCTCTTTTCTTCTTACTCTAAATGGTTTTTTTTTTTCATTCAACAAATATTTATGGAGTTCCTGGTACGTGCCAGGCAGGGGGTCTCATCTCACTACCTCCACGTGGATGAATTCCAAATAGGTGCCTCTAGCTTCAGACACATTCCTGAGCTCCAGATCCACATTTCTGGCCGCTAATAAAACAGCGTCACCTAGAGGCCTTCATGGCGTCGCACACTCAGCGCGTTATTCCTCCATTCCCACCCTCCACCCGCAGATCTGCTTCTCCTCTGCTCACCACCCTTCTTCCAGCCACCCAAGCTACAGTCTTAAGGGTTATCTTTGTCTCATTCCCCTATGCCATCCTCTTGTGATGCTTCATCAATTCTACCTCTACAGAACGGTGGGAGGAGGGTTATCTATTTCCTGTTCATCTTCAGGTCAGCGTCTAGGCCCTCCCTCTCAGACTGTGACAGTAGGTCACCTGCTTCTGGTCTTTTCCCCAATCTATCATTGGCACTGCTATCAGATTACTCGCTCTCCTTTCTGTTCCAACTGTATGATCAAAATATACCCATCCCAGCTCCCATTTCTGCAAGAATCTGCTCTGTGTATGAGTTGTTTATGGACTAATAAATGAATCTTTGCAAATGAGTCAGTTCAGGGTTTCTCAGCCTCGGGGCTATTGGCATTTGGGGCTGGATAGTTCTTTGTTGTGAGGGACTGTCCTGTGCATTGTAGGATGTTTAGCAGTATCCCTAGCCTCTACGCATTAGATACCAATAGTACCACCACCACCGCCAGTTGTGACAACCCAAAATGCCTGAAAACAGTGGCAAATATCCCCCGGGGGCATCGTCACTCCCTGTTCCCATCTCCCTCCTCCACCCGGTTTGATAACCACAGGTTTGGCTTACGACTTCCTCTCCACAGAGAACAAGGCCTTATCCTAGTGAAAAAGCATACATATCTAGGTAATCCCAAAGGAGTTATTTTAGTGTTGAAGAGATAGGAAGAGTGGACTCTTCAAAGCCCACCATATAGGCAGGTACTTCCCTGGTCTTGCTCTTAAATTGGCTATTTGTGTTTAACCTGGGGATGTAGGAGAGGGAAAATCAGATAAAGGATGGAGGTGGTGGGTGGGTGTGGGGTAGAAGCCAGTTCATAGCTTCCCTGGGTTCATACAGATCAGCCTCCCCATCTGCTTGAACATCCTTTGGTCTTGGGTTCTGGTAACCACAGTGGGTGCTTATAGGTTCCAGAGTCAGAACAAGGTGTCAGCCCCATTCTCCAGCTGATGATTCCATGGTTTAATTACCATCTTTGGGTTAATTCCCTTGAACATTTTGTTCTCCTCACAGGAGTATACTGCCTTCCGACAGTCTAACTAGTTATTTTTGCAATTACGTGGCATGTATCTAAACGCTGGCAAAGAAAACACTCATTATTAACTTTTGATCCAAGTTGAATACAGTGGCTTGCAAATGCAGGCATTACCATATGAACGCACGTATTTTGGAAAATTCGTTTTTGCAACTCTAAGTGCAAACTACCCTTCCATAGCAATGTCAGAAGTGGCAGAAGTGCTGAGATGGGTTGGGGTAAGGAGGGGCTTTTTAGGCCCTTTTATATCAAGACATATGGTTAAGGACTGGAGCTCAGGAGCTTAAATTTTTTGCTTATTCATTCCTCAGTTTATTCATTCATCAAATAAAATTTTGAGTTCCTGTTGTGTGACAAACACTGTCTAAGTGCTGGGATACAGCAGTGAGCAAAACAGATACGATCTCTGGCCTCATGGTGCTTACAGTCTAGTATTGGCAGCAAATAGTAATAAAAGAATCACACCAGTGCGTGATTACCATATTCTAAGTACTAAGAAGGGGAGGTATTAGGGTGTTATGAGGCTATGTGACAAGGTGACTTTAGTTTAGATTAGGTCAGGGGAAAGTTATCTGACCATGTGACATTTGAGCGGATGCCTGAGAGTAGAAGAGCGTCCCATGCAGAGAGAAGAGCACTTGCTAAGGCCCAGATGGAGGACAGCATTTGATGTAATTGAGGCACTGAAAGAAGACTAGCCTGGCTGGAGTGTGGACAATAAGGAAGAGGGTACAAGATGAGTCTGGTAGGAGGCAGGGACCCAATCCTGAAGGACCTTGTAGGATGCTGGTAAGGAATTTAGATTTTACTCTAAGGACCATGGGAGGAAATCATGGAAGGATTTTGATCATGTATATTCCATGAGCTGATTTATATTTTTAAAAGATTTATCTGGCTGGTGTATGGACAGTAGATTTAAGGAGGCATCAATGAAAGCAGGGACAATATTTGGGATACTTTCCTGCAGTCTAGGTGACAGGCAATAGTAGTTTGAATTTAAGTTGTGGCAGTGGATGTGGAAAAAAATTGGAGTTTATTTTTGAGGTCAAATTGCTACTGACCTTGGGCTAGTTACTTAAACTCCTCAAACCTCATTTCCGTATCTATAACTGTTAGGTTGATAGTACCTACCCCATAGCATTGTTGTGTGGATTAAATATGTCCAAAGTGTGTGACTCTTGTAGAGTCTGTGCTCAATTGATAAATGTTATCTGCTCTGAATATTATTTAAAAAATTATGTCTCAGTGCTTTTGCACTGCAATGGGTTTTTATATGATTCAGTCCCTAATTTGCTGTGTGGTCTTGGGCCAGTTATCTCACTGGGTTTCAGGTCTGTCATTTGTAAGCCAGCAGAACTAACACCTGCCCTGCCCACTTCACAGGGATGCACTGAGAATAAATGGAAATAATAGCTGAAACTCTCCTTTGAAAAATTACAAGAGCTGCTATCTAAGTGTCAGTGAGTAAGTGCTATTGGTTCTTGACTCCCAGGTACTCATCACCTTCATAAACAAATAACTCCACAGAACCATCATTCTTCCTTCCCAGCCTCCATCTCTGCTATTCACCCACGTATCTCCATCAATCATCTAAAGTTGTCAGGGGCCTGTCTTGGCTTGCAACTCATTTTACACAGGATTTTAGCACAACTCTTAATTGAAAGACTAATTGATCCAGTGATCCAGTCACAGCAAATGAAACAGTTGCTAAAGCTGGGCAGGAAAGTGATGAACTCTTATGATGCCTTTGAATCAGCCCTAAGATTTGTCATTGACAGATAAGAGCTTCAAGTTTGATATTGTGTCTTATAGAACTTGAGAGCCATTTTCTTTCATTTTGCAGCCCATGCTGGGATGAAGGGAGGGTGAGCTGGGCCCCTAAACAAAAATTATTCTTAAAAGCTAATTAATGGTTATCTGTTATTTTATGTATGCTTGAAATATTTCATAATTAAAATGAAAACACTATAAACATAATAAAATGTTTAGGTTCATTATCAGTCAGGAAGACATGCTTTTATTTCCCATTCTGTTTGAATTCCTCAGCATCACATTCTTAATGTTGAGTGTAATGGCCTAGGTCACCCCCTCCTAAGCAACGCAAAAATCCTGTCTGTAGTTTGATTGACAGGTGGGCCTTCCATCTCCTCCTGAACACATCTGATGATGGTGAACTCACCACTTTCCAAAGTAGTGCATTCTACTTTTAGACAGCTCTAATTATTAGAAATTTCTTTATTATATTGAGCACATATCTGCCTCTCTGTAACTTTCACCACCTATAGTTCCTTCTTTTTGCCTGAGGCTTACCGAAGTATCTACTCTGTCATCTAATGGCAGCCCTTCAAATATCTGAAGATATATATCTCAACTGTCTGTGCCTTCTCTTGTTCAGGCTAATCACTCTTAGCACTTCAGATGTATGTCATAGATCCCAGGCTTTCACTACTCTGGCCATCTTCCTCTTGACGCGTTTCAGTTTGTTAAATGTCACTCTTAAGAGTCTGGTGTCTGGGATTAAGCACCACACTGCAAGTGAGGTTGAACCCATCCAGAAGACAGTGAATTGATGCTTTCTCACTACCCATTTGGGACTAGACATCATGTATTTATCAGTTCTGCCTCGGATGGCATTGATTTTTTTTTTTAACCAGTCCACTGTAGAATTCTATGGCGCCTACTCTTATATTGTAGTCTTGAATTTATATCCCAGGTATCTTTTTAAGGGACTTCTGCCAAGCCAGGCTTCCCCTAACTTTGGATATGTGCTGTTAATTTTTTTGCACTTTTTTCCCATTTAAAATGTCCTTATGGTTTTGACCCACTCTTTTTTTTTGTTTTAATCTCTATCCTTTTTTTTTAACATCTTTATTGGAGTGTAATTGCTTTACAATGGTGTGTTAGTTTCTGCTGTATAACAAAGTGAATCAGCTATACTTATACATATATCCCCATACCTCCTCCCTCTTGCGTCTCCCTCCCACCCTCCTTATCCCACCCCTCTAGGTGGTCACAAAGCACCGAGCCACTCTTTTAAATCTTGATTGGGTTAGCAAGTTTATTAGCTATCACTTCCAGTTATGTGTCATCTACAAATTTGATCAGCCTGCTTTGGGTAGCATTATCCAAATTATTGACAAAAGTGCTGAAGAAGACAGGGTCAAGGACAGAATCAAATGCCATGCTACTTCATTCTTCACCCCTACGCTTTCCAGGATGCTGACAATTAGGTAATAAGTACACTGGGCAGAATTCTTCAGTCTGCTCCAAGTGTATCTTTAATACACTTACAGTGTAGGCGATACAAATAACTCTTAAAACTGACCATTGTTCTTCAGACACCTTCACAGATCTGAGTTTCAGGGGAAAAAAATAACTGGAATGATTTTCTTTTCTCCTGGTCTCATCATCTCTGACCATGTATCTTTACTATTTATTATTATGTTTTATGGGGCGGGAGTAAAAAAAGAAGAGGACGCTGAGAGGAGACAGAGAAATACCTTCTGGTAAAGAATGAAGCACCAGAATAATTGGGAAACTACTCCTTTCTACCCTCCAAATCAAGCTGTGTGTCATTACCTAAGGCCAAAAAGCTGATTCATTGTCTTTTGTTGTCAGAAAGCAAATGGCTTACCCAGTTTACGAGTAGAATAATTGATGTCTGATTAGTTTCTGGGGTCTGTGGTCCTTAGCATCCCTGCCTGCCAGTTGACTTTAAACAAATTGTAAACAGCCTTGTAAAATTTCCCAAATGCAATCCTGATGGGAAGCAACTCTTGAAAAGCCATCTTCACAACACCCAGAATTGGTAGTTATACAAAACAGTTCATCTTATTGCTGCATTAAAAATCTATACAGCCTTAGTTCCCTCAAATATGTTCACAGCCTGAAGAGCAAAGAACCCATTTTTCCTCTAGGAAAAAAGGGCAAGTTTAAGGCACTTTTTCTAATTTGAATTCAACTGGTTGGATTTTTGACAGTAATTCTCCGCTGTTGGTTTGGGAGGATATTCTGGATCTGTGTGGAACATTGTGCCAAAGAAGTCCACTCAGAGGTGTCTGTCCTGTCAAGCATATGGCTGACATGCAGGCAACTCTCAGTGGCCCTTGCAGGACGTTACAGGATCTAGCTACTCTCTATTTTAAGGGCGCTTTGATTGGGAACTACAGGTACTGTAGCTCGAATCTGAGAAAAACACCCTCCGATACCCGCACCCGTAAGTACCCCCAATCTCCTTTGTCCTTATAAAAAGAACATCTCTTCGAAGAGAGGAATTTCATGTCTCGAGGCTAATTTAGAAAAAGACCCAGCCCTTTAACCAGGGCACTTGCTCAAAATGTGTTTCCTATGTCTAGTGATTGTCTTCGACCTGAGTTGTCTGATCTGGTAGCCACTAGCCACATGTGGCTATTTGAATTAAAATTATTTGAAATTAAGTAAAATGAAAGATTCTGTTTCTCAGTTACACTATCCACATTTCAAGTGCTCCACAGCTACATGTACTGGCCAGTGAGTGCAACGTGGTACGTTTCCATGATCATAGACAGTGCTGGTCTAGTAGGTCCTATTAAAGTCGCCTGCTGTGCCTACCCAACTAAATGTTTCAGATTCTAATATAACCTGCATTTATTCAGGACTTACTCTGTTCTAGGCATCATACTAGCAACTTCCATACTTATTTTGGTGGGGTGGGGGGCATTGTCTAACAGTTCATGGAAACTGCCAATGTGTAGGCAGAGCAGGTAGTCGCCTTGTAGTGTGGTTTGAGGGTCCTTGGAAAGTCTTCCTGCCTTCAGTTGTCTTCTCCATTGCCTGCTGCCAGGTTTGAAACACACCCACCTCTCTGGGCTAGGATGGTGAAATTCCCTGTTAAATGACAAATGTGGCCTGGAAGGGGAACGTATATGGAGTGGTTTATCAGATTAATTCTAACCGAGAACCAGGCACTGAGGCAACACGACACAGGTCAGGCAAATGGTGAGGGCTGGCAGTAGGAGTCAGGAAAGAGCTGAGTCTTTGGGTTATCTCCCAAGAGACTGTCTCTCCATGTGGGACCACTACAGGATGGGGGCCTTTTGCCATCTGAAGGTGGTGCTGGCTGCTACTAGGGCAGAGACAAAGGGGAGGGGTAAAGTTGCTAACAACAAACCTTGTCAGCACTGCTATTTGCCAAAGGTAGGTTCTGATCTTCACCGTGTTTTGATCAGACATTAATGTTCAAAGAGCCTCTAACTTATGTGTATCAATTCAGCAGGTATTTTGTCATTATATTGAACAGCACCAAGTACTGTGCCAGATGCCAGAGTTGTGGAGTTCTACTCTCAAGTTCCCTTTCATATGGCCTCCTTCCCGGGCATTCAGAGCTGGCCCAGTGACAGCAAGACCTCACCTTTCTTCCCCACTTTTGTCTTCTCCCTGTGTATTACCTTCACCACTCGTATCCCAGTCCCCATTTTTTTCAACCTCACTTCTGACTTGTTCCAGGCCAGAATCTAGGACTGAAAAGGGAGAAAGGAAAGATAAAAGAAAACTAATCTTCCTTTCCTTTCCCTACAGCAGTGTTTTGCAAATTGCAGGGCACAAACCACTAGTGGGTTATGAAATCAATATAGTGGGTTATGAAATCAATGTGGTGAGTCATGACCTAGCCTTTAAAAAAATAAATGAAATAAAATAGAAAAATGCCAAAGTGTATCCAGGTAGTCAGGGTAAATATTGTCTCATCAGACTTTTGTTTTGGTTATCAAATATATACATATATGTTGTGAGTCATTAAATCAAATGTATTTCTTTAACTCCTTACACCATTGTAGCTCTATGCCCTGTCCCAAGTCTAGAACTGGTTTGATCTACATTTATGTCCTCACTATTTATCGCCTCCTGCAGAAGTCCCATCTTATTCCCTCTTCCGTTTTCCCAATCCATCCCTCCTCCCTAGACCCTAGGAGCTGCCATCTGAACTCACCTCCTCCCCATTCAGCTGGAGTCCCATTGAATTGCCATCTGGGGATGGAGCTGGTGGAATCTCTGTTGCCAGTGTCTCAGATGGGAGTGATTAGGGAACATGTGTCACTGAAATTTGGAGCTGCAACTGTGAGAAGCATGACACACCTGGGGGTTAGCAATGCTGGCCAGTCCTTCGGTTCCAGCCTGGAGCTTATGTGCTTCACCGGACAGCTCTCATACCCAGACCACCTGTACACCGGCCACATTACATGTCTTCTTTTGGAACTCAATCCATGTGTCAGCTGAGAAGAGAAACTACTGGTGCAGAGTGTCATTCAAATGGAATCTACTCTAACTTTTTGCAGTAACACAGAACAGCTGAGTCCTCTTCACAGACCCTGCAGATGCTCCTTCAGTGGTTTGAAAGTAAGACTGTGTCTCCCGAAGTGTCTAACTTGCTCCACGGGGAAGAATATAACTAAAAATAGCTAGAAATAGCTAGAATTAAGTAAACACATGTAACTTGTAGAATGCAGTTTCAGCTGTAGACAGAGTACGTAGCCCCCTCTGGCACTTTGCTGCTCAGTCATGTGTTAAATTAGTGACTTTTACGTGTTGCCAGTGTGTACATCTGAGCATGTCAGAGTGGTCCATTTGCTCCAAGAGGAAGAGGAATCAGGCCTCTGTAATTCTCTTTGTGCAATGCCATGCAAAATTAAAGGCTTCATATTTTTGGATGACAATGGCATTGCCTGAGAGAAGCTACATATTTAGTCATAAAAACACTCCAGTAAGTCCTCAGGTGTTGACCAGGGACATGTGAGTGAGGTAACTGAGCACACTCTGTCTGATTTTAGGTATTGGGACCCAGTAGCTGGGCCCTTGGCTCTCTATTGCCTGTCAGAGATAGTCCAAAACCTTCAGCCTGGAATTCACATTAGAAAAACATGGTACACAGAGCTGTACATAGTAGGTGCTCAGTAAATAGTGCATATTTGTTTTCTACCCTGTGGTCCTCCATCATTAGGGCTTATGATCTACCCAAAATTGTCTCCCACAATTCTCCAGCAGGAACTTTCTACCCCAGCCTGGTTGGTCTTTCTATTCCTGACATCCTTCTTTTTCATTCCTGCTGCTGAGCATTTGCTCATGCTGTGTCCCCATCCTGGGATGCCATTTCCCAAATCCGTACCATCCCAATTCTTGCCCACCTTTCAAAACCTGCTGAAGCTCCCTCTTCCATGGAGCTTGCAGTGCCCATTTCATCCCCCAAGAGACCTAGTCCTTCTCTGAGTGGCAGCAACACTTGGGTCGAAGCCCCCATTTTGGCGCTTGATCATAGCGTGCCTCAACCAAGCTGTGGCCCGTTTGCCTCATATATGTGAATATGAGTTTCTACCAATGGCTGAGAAGGTTTTAGAGAGCCAGGAAACATATAACACACGTTCTGCTAGTTTTGCATCAGGATCAGGATATGTGGTTTATACTGTAAGCATTTAATGAGCTGATGACATAAATTGGTAAGAATTTATGAATAATTGCTGAAAAGCAGTATTTTCCAGTTCTGTTTCCTAAGTCGCTGCTGACTGAATCTGTGACCTTCACTTTACCTTTTTCTGAGCTCTCACTGCCCTCCAGCATACTGGCAAGGACAGTATTTATAGACCCTAAAGAGATGTTTTGTGGATTAGCTATAATGAGTATACAACATGTAAAAATATGAAGATCTGTAGGAACCCTATTATTATAGGAATAATAATAATTACAGCTGTACTTGTTTAAATGCTCCAGAAATCATATAGAAGACGCCTTCTCTGGGGGGGCAAAGCAGCCAACTGTACCAGCAATTAGTTGATTATGAATATTTAATTTTATTTTATTGCTTGTGATTTTTGTTTCTGTGCACAATTGGGGCCTAGTTGCCTCTTTTGCCTTTTAAATGGAACCTCTGATGAAGTTGGTTAAAGATCAATCTTTATGGGGCCTAGGCTCCCCGAACCAATGCTGCAGACCCAGTGAGTGACTCTAGGACTCTGTTTTGCTATCCTTCACCCCGGAAGCTCCCACTGTGGCCAACATTCCCTCCCATGTTGGTTTTCATCTGTCCTTAAGGAGTCTCAGCTCCAGAGTGGTATGGGGGGTACTGAACATTGGTGTTGGCCAGGCAGCAGTGGCATATGAGGGCATACCAAGTGCAGAGTCTTTTGACAGGTACCTGGGAGAAACATGGAGGGAACAAAACATGTATTCCCTTAGCAGTGAAAAGGTTTTTGCTTTGTAAGAGGCTTAGAAAAATGAGGAGAGGCCCTTAGAAAAACTGAAGAATCTTACTCTCTAGAAAGCAGATGCACTTGATTTATTCAGGAAGGCTTCCATGTATTCTTTTTTTTTAAACATCTTTATTGGAGTATAATTGCCTTACAATGGTGTGTTTGTTAGTTTCTGCTGTATAACAAAGTGAATCAGCTATATATATACATATACATATATCCCCATATCCCCTCCCTCTTGCATCTCGCTCCCACCCTCCCTATCCCACCCCTCTAGGTGGTCACAAAGCACCGAGCTGATCTCCCTGTGCTATGCAGGTGCTTCCCACTAGCTATCTATTTTACATTTGGTAGTGTATATATGTCCATGCCACTCTCTCACTTCGTCCCAGCTTACACTTCCCCCTCCTCGTGTCCTCAAGTCCATTCTCTACGTCTGTGTCTTTATTCCTGTCCTGCCTCTACGTTCTACAATGGAATATTACTCAGCCATAAAAAGAAACGAAATTGAGTTATTTGTACTGAGGTGGATGGACCTAGAGTCTGTCATATAGAGTGAAATAAGTCAGAAAGAGAAAAATAGATAATGTATGCTAACACATATATATGGAATCTAAAGAAAAAAAATTGGTTCTTCCATGTATTCTTGGTTGGAGGCAGAGAGATGACCTCTAGATGGTTCTGCCTTCACTAAGAACCTCCAGTTGTAAGACATTTTAAAGGACGTATTCTTCTACTGGGCATATACCCTGAGAAAACCATAATTCAAAAAGAGTCATGTACCAAAATGTTCATTGCAGCTCTATTTACAATAGCCAGGACATGGAAGCAATCTAAGTGTCCATCAACAGATGAATGGATAAAGAAGATGTGGCACATATATACAATGGAATATTACTCAGCCATAAAAAGAAACAAAATTGAGTTATTTGTAAGGAGGTGGATGGCCCTAGAGTCTGTCATACAGAGTGAAGTAAGTCAGAAAGAGAAAAACGAATACCGTATGCTAACACATATATATGGAATCTAAAAAAAAAAAAAAAAGGTCATGAAGAACCTAGGGGCAAGACGGGAATAAAGACACAGACCTACTAGAGAATGAACTTGAGGATACAGGGAGTGGGAAGGGTAAGCTGGGACAAAGTGAGAGAGTGGTAGTGTATATATGGACATATATACACTAGCAAATGTAAAATAGATAGCTAGTGGGAAGCAGCCGCATAGCACAGGGAGATGAGCTAGGTGCTCTGTGACCACCTAGAGGGGTGGGATAGGGAGGGTGGGAGGGAGGGAGACACAAGAGGGAAGAGATATGGGGACATATGTATATGTATAGTTGATTTACTTTGTTATAAAGCAGAAACTAACACACCATTGTAAAGCAATTATACTGCAATAAAGATGTTTAAAAAAAAAAAAGACACAGAAAATTGCCAGACATTCAGAGGCTCTCTGGTCCCATTCTAGTGACTCCCCTTAAGGTTTAATATTGTTCTGGTATCTAACAAAAAAATCACTTTACCTGTATTTTGTATTTTATATAAATGTTATGACAGTAAAAAAAAAAAAAAAAAAAAAAAGGACGTATTCTTTGGGACTCATTCTGTGTCCCTATCTTTTTCCTTATTTATCTGACCACCTGAATCATTCTACACAATGCAGTTCTCTAAAGTGTTCTGAGATTTCTCAGTCAAAATTCTCTTGTGCATAATTAATAATTTCTCTGAATAGAGCATACGAATATATTTGATGCAAAAAAATAATTAAATGATAACACAATTTCCCTTCTCTTTCATCTATCCAGCTAATACAGAAAAGTATTATCAATGTGCTGTCACTCATTGAACGAATATTTATGTGTCTGGCCATCAAAATTAGAAATCAGGAGGAAGATAGTTTTTTGGGGTTTTTTAATTTACCGTGCTTCATGTTCATCAGTTAGCAGGCACTGACTTTCTTTTCTAAAGGCTGAGTTGCTATATGATTAGGTATGATGAGTTTTTTGTTGTGCTTTTTCTCTGAAGATCT